>NW_024080758.1:1627161-1628819 GCF_003009895.1 Hyaena hyaena
TGATTTGTATTTCCCTGATGATGAGGGACGCCAAGCATCGTTTCATGTGTCTGTTGGCCATCTGGATGTCCTCTTTGGAGAAGTGTCTGTTCATATCTTCTGCCCATTTCTTCACTGGATTGTTTGTTTTTTGGGTGTGGAGTTTGGTGAGTTCCTTATAGATTTTGGGTACTAGCCCTTTATCTGATATGTCATTTGCAACTATCTTTCCCCATTCCGTTGGTTACCTATTAGTTTTATGGATTATTTCCTTTGCCGTGCAGAAGCTTTTTATCTCAATGAGGTGCCAATAGTTCATTTTTGCTCTTGATTCCCTTGCCTTTGGGGATGTGTCAAGTAAGAAATTGCTGCAG
The DNA here is from genome assembly GCF_003009895.1 of Hyaena hyaena. Lineage (NCBI taxonomy): Eukaryota > Metazoa > Chordata > Mammalia > Carnivora > Hyaenidae > Hyaena > Hyaena hyaena. Next base: position 1,627,515 of record NW_024080758.1, read on the forward strand.
TTGAGGTAAAGGAGGTTGTTTCCTGTTTTCTCCTCTTAGGGGTTTCATGGTTTCCTGTCTCACTTTCACGTCCTTTATCCATTTTGAGTTTACTTTTGTGTATGGTGTGATAAAATGATCTAGTTTCATTCTTCAGCATGTTGCTGTCCAGTTCTCCCAGCACAATCTGTTAAATAGGCTGTCTTTTTTCACTGGATACTCTTTCCTGCTTTGTCAAAGATTAGTTGGCATATGTTTGTGGGACCACTTCTGGGTTTTCTATTCTGTTCCATTGGTCTATGTGTCTGTTTTTGTGCCAATACCATACTGTCTTGATGATGACAGCTTTGTAGTAGAGGCTAAAGTCTGGGATGGTGATGCCTCCGGTTTTGGTTTTCTTCTTTGATATTATTTTGGCTATTCGGGGTCTTTTGTGGTTCCATACAAATTTTAGGACAGTTTGTTCTAGTTTTGAGAAGAATGCTGGTGCAATTTTGATTGGGTTTGCATTGAATGTGTAGATTGCTTTGGGTAGTAATGACATTTTAACTACATTCTTCCGATCCATGAGCATGGAATGTTTTTCCATTTCATTGTGTCTTCTTCAATTTCCTTCATAAGTTTTCTATAGTTTTCAGCATACAGATCTTTTACATTTTTGGTTAAGTTTTTTTCTAGGTATTTTATGATTCTTGGTGCAATTGTAAATGGGATCAGTTTATTTCTGTTGCTTCATTTTTGGTGTATAAAAATGCAACCGATTTCTGTACACTGACTTTGTACCCTGCGACTTTGCTGAATTCATGGATCAGTTCTAGTAGGCTTCTGGTGGAGTCTGTTGTTTTCCACATAGAATATCATCTCATCTGCGAAAAGTGAAAGTTTGACTTCTTCTTCGCCAATTCTGATGCCTTTGATTTCCTTTTGTTGTCTGATGGCTGATGCTAGGACTTCCAGCACTATATTAAACAACAGTGGTGAGAGTGGACATCCCTGTCGTGTTCCTGATCTCAGGGGGAAAGCTCTCAGTTTTTCCCCGTTGAGGATGATGTTAGCTGAAGGCTTCTCATAAATGGCTTTTATGATGTTTAAGTAAGTTCCTTCTATCCCGACTTTCTCGAGGATCTTTATTAAGAAGGGATGCTGTATTTTGTCAAATGCTTTTTCTGCATCTATCGACAAGATCATATGGTTTTTTTTTTTCTTTTGTTGATGTGATGTATCACATTGATTGATTTTCGAATATTGAACCAGCCCTGTAACCCAGGCATGAATCCCACTTGATGTTGGTGGATAATTCTTTTTATGTGCTGTTGGATTCGATTT
>NW_024080758.1:1629157-1824011 GCF_003009895.1 Hyaena hyaena
ATTTGTTGGCACATAATTTTTCGTAGTATTCCCTGATAATTGCTTGTATTTCTGAGGGGTTGGTTGTAATAAGTCCATTTTCATTCATGATTTTGTCTATTTGAGTGCTCTCTCTTTTCTTTTTAAGAAGCCTGGCTAGAGATTTGTTAATTTTGTTTATTTTTTCAAAAAACCAACTCTTGGTTTCATTGATCTGTTCAACTGTTTGGTTTCTATATTGTTTATTTCTGCTCTGATTTTTATTATTTCTCTTCTCCTACTGGGTTTGGGGTGCTCTTGTTGCTCCCCCTCTAGTTCCTTTAGGTGAGCTGTTAGATTTTGCACTTGAGCTTTTTCTAATTTCTTGAAATAGGCCTGGAGAGTAATGTACTTTCCTCTTAGGACTGCCTTTGCCGTATCCCATAGAGTTTGGATTGTTGTATTTTTGTTTTCATTTGTTTCCATATATTTTTAAATTTCTTCTCTAATTGCCTGATTGGCCCATTTATTCTTTAGTAGGGTATTCTTTAACCTTCATGTTTTTGGAGGTTTTCCAGACTTCTTCCCGTGATTGATTTCAGGTTTCATAGCATTGTAATTTGAAAGTGTGCATGGTATGATCCCAATTCTTTTATATTTATTGAGGGCTGCTTAATGTCCCAGTATGTGATCTATCTTGGAGAATGTGCCATGCGCACTTGAGAAGTAAGTGAATTCCATGGCCTCAGGATGTAGAGTTCTAAATATACCTGTCAGATCCATCTGGCCCAAAGTGTCATTCAATTCCATTGTTTCTTTAGTGATTTTTGTCTAGTTGATCTATCCATTGCTGTAAGTGGAGTATTAACGTCCCCTACTATTAGCACATTCTTATCTATAAGATTGTTTCTGTTTGTGATTGTTTTATATATTTAGGTGCTCCCATATTCGGTGTGTAGACATTTATAATTGTTCTTCCTGATGGAGAGACCCTGTAATTGTTACATAATGCCCTTCTTCATTCCTTGTTACTGTCTTTAATTGAAAGTCCAGTTTGTCTGATATAAGTATAGCTACTCCAGCTTTCTTTTGACTTCCAGTAGCATGATATATATTTCTCCATCCCCTTACTTTTAATCTGAAGGTGTCCTCCAGTCTAAAATGCATTTCTTGTAGACAGCAAATAGATGGATTTTGGTGGGTTTTTTTTTTTTTTTTTCCATTCTGCTGCCTTATGTCTTTTGATTGGAGCATTCAGCCCATTTACATGTAGTGTTGTTATTGAAATATATGGGTTTAGAGTCATTGTGTCCTTTGTGGGATTCATGCTTGTCTCTAGTATCTTGCGTTCCTTGCAACATTTCCCTCAGAGTCCCCCTCAGGATTTCTTGTGGGGCTGGTTTAGTGGTGACGAATTCTTTCAATTTTTGTTCATTTGGAAAGACTTTTATCTCTCCTTCTATTCTGAATGACAGGCTTCCTGGATAGAGGATTCTTGGCTGCATATTTTTTCTGTTCATCACATTGAAGATTTCCTGCCATTCCTTTCTGGTCTGCCAGGTTTCAGTAGATAGGTCTGTCACCACTCTGATAGGTTTCCCTTTGTATGTTAGGGCCCTTTTCTCCCTAGCTGCTTTCAAAATTCTCTCTTTGTCCTTATATTTTGCCAATTTCACTATGATATGTCGTGCAGAAGATCGATTCAAGTTACGTCTGAGGGGAGTTCTCTGTGTCTCTTGAATTTCAACTTCTACTTCCCTCTCCAGGTTAGGGAAGTTCTCTGCTATACTTTGTTCCAGGACTCCTTCAGCACCTTTCCCTCTCTCTTCCTCTTCTGGGATTCCTATGATACAGATATTGTTCCGTTTGATTGTATCGCTGAGCACTTGAACTCTTCTTTCATGATTGTGATCAGTTTATCTCTCTTTTTCTCAGCTTCCTCTTTTTCTATAATTGTGTCTTCTAAATCACTTATTCTCCTTTCTGCCTCTTGAGTCCGTGCATTGGATGCCTCCATTTTATTTTGCATCTCATTTATAGCATTTTTTAATTAATCACAACTATTTTTAAATTTTTTAAAATGTTTTATTTATTTCTAGGAGAGAGAGAGAGAGACAGCTTGAGCAGGGGAGGGTCAGAAAGAGAGGGAGTCTGTGACTCAGGCTCCAGGCTCTGAGCTGGCAGTCAGCACAGAGCCCGACGCGGGGCTCGAACCCACGAACCACGAGATCATGACCTAAGCGAAAGTCGGACGCTTAACCGACTAAGCCACCCAGGCGCCCCTAATCACAACTATTTTTAAGCTCCATAGTCTTTGTAGCAGTAGTTTCTCTGATGTCTTCCATGACTTTCTCAAGCCCAGCGATTAATTTTATGACTATTGTTCTAAATTCTTGTTCAGTTATTTTGCTTATTAATATTTTGAGCAGTTCTTTAGCTATCAATTCTTCCTGGAATTTCTTTGGAGGAGAGTTCTTCTGTTTCATCATTTTGATTAGCTTTCTATCTCTTGTTAGTAAAAGCTTGTTATGTACTCTCCTGTGAGTGCTGCTGTACCAAAGAAGGCCCTGACTGTCCAGGGCCTGTCTGTTCAGAAAGTGTTCTTTGAATGGTGTCTCTTGGTCTCTCTTATTGAGACCTTGGTTATTTTATTTTCCTACTCATAGTGGTATTTGGGACTCTCTACCATGTGTACTTTGGCTTGTTTCTTGAGGTAGCTGCTATAAAGTTTTCTCAGCGGAATCTGTCTCCTTTTCCTCCCAAACTCCTGGATTCTGTAAGGGTTCCTATGACTACAGGCCTTCTCTGTTTGAGAGATGGGGGTGAGTGAAATGTACAGAACTCCCTACTTCTCCGCCATCTTGCCTCCTTCCCAGTTGTGACTCTTAAGAGTTAACCTTATGGACTTTCTTCTTTCTGATGGAACATTTCTTTCTTTCTTTTTTTTTTTTTTTAGAAATTTAAAAAAAAATTTTATGTTTTATTTATTTCTGAGAGAGGGAGAGAGGCAGCATGAACAGGGGAAGGTCAGAGAGAGAGGGAGACACAGAATCTGAAACAGGCTCCAGGCTCTGAGCTAGCTGCCAACACAGAGCTCGACACGGGGCTCAAACCCACGAACCATGAGATCATGACCCGAGCCGAAGTTGGACGCCCAACTGACTGAGCCACCCAGTTGCCCCTGATGGAACATTTCTACAATCTGTATTCTATAACAGTTCTATATTGTGGTGATGGTTACATAAATCTAGACATGTGATACAATTTCACAGAACTATATAAGAAAAGGAGAAATCTGTAAAACAGAATGGAAAAATCCTAATAATCTTAATACCCAAGTGAATAGTGCTGCCTCATCAATTTCCTGGGTTTGACAATTGATGCACTAAGATTATATAAAGCTGTTGTTATTGGGGAAAGCTAAACTCACTTCTTGTGAGTCAAACTATTTCAAAAAATTCTTTTTAAGATATAATTATAACTATTTTTTTGAAATAGCACTGCATATTATTTGGAAACCAACTTGACAATAAACTGTTTGTAAAAAGAAAAAATTCTTTAACATTTTCCCATTGTACTAAGAGTAAAATCCAAAATATTTTCCATACCTACAATGCTTAGCACGATGTAGCCTCTAGCTTTTATCTAACTTTTTCCTGTACTATTTTCTCTCTTACTACTTTCTAGCCCTTATCTCTCTTTCAATTCTTCAAACATAGTAATCCCTCTCCCACCTCAGAGCCTTTGTAACTCGTGTTCATTCTATCTGGAATGCTCCTCTCACAGTTGCATTGTGAAAACTATACTCTCTTCTGAGTTGTGAGATTTTTTTCTCCCTTATTTGTTCAACAAATACTTACAAATACAGGTTTAGGAGGCAGAGCCTCAAGGCAGCACTGCAGTTTTAGACATATTGGCTTGAAGTGTTCGTAAGACAAACAAAATCATTGTTAAGAATCAAGTTAGATACATTGATATTGAACTAGATATAAAATTTGGGATCGGGACCATACAATTTGAGCAGTTTTATGGGAACAGAATGATACTTGAAGTCATGTGATTGAATAAGATTACCTAGGAAGAGAATGTACTATGAGAAGTGTACTGGAAGGAAGAGACCAAGCTCTGGGGAGCTACAATGGAGCAAGGAGCAAATGGTATCATGGAAGCCAAGTAAGAGGGTGTTTCAAATAGTCCAATGTATCAAATGCTGCTGAAAACTCAGATGAAATGAACAAAACCTATATTAAGTTTCAAAATGTGTAAAGCCATATACTGATGTTATAACTAGAAAAATACTTTAAAAAACAATAATACTAAGCTTGAGATCACCATAGGGAAATTTGTCACAGATTCCTCATAGTAAAATAAACTGGCATGGTCCTTTTAGAAATAGTTTCAATAATATGTATCAAGAATGTTTAAAGTATTCATAGCTTGTGACCCAGTAATCTCGTTTCCCAGAATCTCATCAAAAGAAATAGTCCTAACTGTGGAAAAGACTGTACATCTGATGATATCCATGGTAATAATATTTATAATAGTGAAAGAATAAAGTTACCAAATGTCCAATAGGGGAGTGTTAAATCAATGTGGACAATTCACTCAGTGGAATATCGTGCTATCATTAAAAATGATGATTATAGGGGTGCCTGGGTAGCTCAGTCGGTTAAGCGTCTGACCGCAGCTCAGGTCATGATCTCACGGTTGGTGGGTTCGAGCCCGGTGTCGGGCTCTGTGCTGATAGCCAGCTCAGAGCCTGGAGCCTGTTTCAGATTCTGTGTCACCCTCTCTCTCTGTCCCTCCCCTGCTCACACTGCCTCTCTCTCTCTCTCTCAGAAATAAATAAAAACATAAAAAAAAAATTTTAATGTTTATATAGACTTCCAGTTAAACAACATGGATACATAATAGTAGACCTCATTTGGTAAATTCTAGGAAATATAATAAAAATTTTTAATATTTTTATAATTGCTGTGTGTTAATTTTTGCCATATTTATAAAATAATCCTTAATGACCATGAATTATATATTCTTAATGAAAAAAATGTTTTAAGCTTGTTTGCATGATTGTCTTAACTTTTTCTTCACCTATCCTTTTTTATATTATTTTTTATTTTTAATCCTATCTTATTCTATGCTACGTTTATTTATTCCCTTTGCAGTTATATGAAAGACAGTTGTATTTAAAAGTCTGAATAGTGAATATAATTTTCAGGAATAAAATTTAAAATATCCATTATTTATTATTTACCAAGCAACCTATATTTCTCCATCAAAAATCAATAAATGTGTATGCTTCAGAGGTTCTTACCTAACCACATTCACTCTGAAAATTAGATTAAATCCTATTATATAATCCCATAGTCCCAATGAATACACCCTGACACTCATCATAGCAATCTCAAAGGCTTCTTTGCTGGTGGTTGACATTTCTAGGAAGTTAACTGGAGCATTATTGAAGGATTAGGGCAGAAGGAAGCCATGGAATATTTGGACTGGCTCTCATCTGACATTTTATTTTAGGGATTCCCCATAATGAAAACATCACCTCTATTCCAAAAATACCTATTAGGAAAAATTCCAGGCTGTTCAGCTTCTCCTTAAATCTCATTAGAAAAAGAGGAAGCATATCAGATCTACTGTTATACTAAGAGAAGTTTGGTTAAAGCCTCCAGATATCATCTGAAACCTACCTTGAAAGAAGATGTTGTTTTGAAGTCAGATTCATATAGAAATAATTCTGACATAATTTGGGGAGCTTGGGTGGCTCAGTCAGTTAAGCATTTGTCTTCACTCAGGTCATGATCTCACAGTTCATGGTTTCGAGCCCTCCATCGGGCTCTGTGCTGACAGCTCAGAGCCTGGAGCCTGCTTCCTATTCTGTGTCTCCCTCTCTCTCTGCCCCTCCCCTTCCTGTGCTCTGTCTCTCTCTCTCTCAAAAATGAATAGACATTTTTAAAAAATTAAGATGTAATTTATTTAAAGGTCCCCATAATGTCAATTCATTCAAGAATCTGATTATGTATATTATTTTCAACATGTTGGAAAAGGTATTATAACTTCTTTTTAATTCATGAAGTTCAATGGGGGAGGAAGTCCTACGGTAGAAAAAACCTGATCTTAAAAATGTGGTAAATCTATAAATACAAATAATGTCTTAGCTAAGACAACAAATTCAATACATCATGATATAATTTCAGAATAATTTTGTCTATGGAAAGTAAAAAGAGGATTTTTTGTTTTTGTTTTTTTACAGAATTCCAAAATACTTAGCAAGGAGCTGGCCACTTTAGGACAGAAGCCTGTCATATTTACAAGTCTGAAGAAAAGATTTTATTATCCAGATAGCAAAATGAAGAATGGGTATTTAATTTTAAACTTCATATATAAATTTCATTTTTTTAATTTTGTAAAATAACTATCAGAAATTCAAAGCAAAAGAAATTTTAAAAACCTAGTGAAATTCCATGGAATATCTTATATGTAGTTGCCAAGTGGCTTCTTTCATGATACACACAAAAAATTGCAATAATCAGAGCTAGGTACCAACTTAGAAAATGCTAGTCACACTTCTTGATTATAGTTTTATCATTTCATATTAATAGCTAAACTTCAGTCCAAATGCCTTATTCAGGATGTTGGCAAATCCTGGCAATATCTCAAAACATTTCCTGGCAGTTCAGAAAAGTGAACCACAGTGCTTTAACTGATGCTGAAATTATTACCAGCATCAGTACCCATATACACAACAATTGTTCCTTGGTTCAGGAGACAAGGAAGGAAATAGACATTATGATAGAGGTGAACCCAGGTGAAATAGAAAAGAGGGTGCACAAAACAAGGCTTGGATAAAAGGGAATCAAGGAGGACTTCCCTAAAGAGATAAAACCCACATTATTGAAAAGAAATAAAAGTCAATTGGGAGAACATTCCAGAGAGGCGACGTACACAAGGGCCTCCGAGCAGAGACCTGAGAAAGCAGAAAGCAATGCATTTCAGGAGATGCAAAGAAGTTGAACTCGTGAGTAAAGTCAAGGGTGACATTCAGAGAAGATACTTTTTTAAACATCTTAATAGCCTGGGGCTAAAATTCCTGCTGATTTTATAAAACTCTGGGAGTTGGGAGAACTCTGGGAGTCATTATAAAACCAGTTAAAGGGTTGTCTGATTTAGCAGGTAGGTAGGAAATTATAGGTACGGTTTGTTTCTGTTAAGAGGAGACATAGTTGCCTTCTTCTTAGGAGGAACGGATCTAGTTCTCACCATTAAGTGTTTTGCATGGTTTTTTGTAGATGCTCCTTTATCAAGATGAGGAAGTTCCCCTCCGTTGCTTGCTTAGCTGAGCGTGTTCATCATCAGTGGGTGTGAGATTTTTGTCAAATGCTTTTTCTGCATCTACTGATGTGATTATATACTTTTTCATTTTTAACCTATTGATGTGATGGATTACATTAATTGATTTTTAATGTTGAACCAGACTTGCATAAGTGGAATAAATCCCATTTGGTCGTGGTATATAATTCTTTTTACACATCGTTGAATTCAAAGGATCTGTAACTTTTCCCGTAATGTCTTTATCTGATATTGGTATTAGGGTATCTGGCTTTCTCTATTGTTCTTCTGTTTTCAATTTACTGATTTCCATTGCAATGTTTTTCTTCTGGTTCCTCTAGGTTTATATTGCTTTTTTCCCCTCTAGTTTTCTAAGGTGGAAGCTTAGAGTATTGAGTTTAGGTCTTTCTTCTTTTCTAAATATGCATTTAATACCATACATTTCCCTCTAAGCCTTTCTTTCCCTGAAGCCCCCAAAGTTTGGTAAGTTGTATTTTTTCATTTGTTCAAAACATTTTTTCATTTTCATTTTGTTCAAAATATTTTTAAATTTCCATTCAGATTTCTTCCTTGACTTATGTGTTATTTAGAAGTGTTTAATCTCCAAACATCAGGGATTTTTTTCCAGCTATCTTTCTGTTATTTAATTCTAGCTTAATTATATAGTATTTTGAGAGCATACTTTGTATAATTTCTATTTTTTTAAATTTCTTAAGGTGTGTTTTGTGACCCAAGATATGGTGTGTTATGGTGAATGTTCTATGAGAGCTTGAGAAGAATGTATATTCTTCTGTTGTTGGATGAGACATTCTTTATACGTCAATTAGATCCACTTGATTGATGATGCTGTTCGGTTTAATTATGTCCTTACTAATTTCCTGCCTGCTGCATCTATCAATTACTGAAAGAGGAGGATTTTTTAAAGTATTTATTTATTTTTGAGAAGAAGAGACAGAGTGTGAGTGGAAGAGGGGCAGAGAAAGATGGAGACACAAAATCGGAAGCAAGCTCTGAGCTGTTAGCACAGAGCTCAAGGTGGGGGCTCAAAACTAATTTTTAAAAAGCACGGGAATGTAAACACAAACGCAAACACAAAATCAGGCAAGTGATTACGTGTAAGCAGGTAAGGGTGGAGGAAGGAGAGACATAGGGCATTTCTAAAATATGGGTAATGTTCTGATTCTTGATCTAGGTGATTAATATACAGGTGTTCACCTTAGTATTATTCTTTAAATGTACGTGTATCATATATTCTTTTGTATATATGATACAGTCATAATAAAATTATCAAATAAGTGGTGTTTTTTAAAAACTTTCTTAACGTTTATTCATTTTTGAGAGACAGAGACACAGCATGAATGGGGGAGGGGCAGAAAGAGAGGGAGACACAGAATCTGAAGCCGGCTTCTAGGCTCTGAGCTAGCTGTCAGCACAGAGCCCGAGTAGGGCTCCAACTCAGGAACCCTGAGATCATGACCTCAGCTGAAGTCGAATGCTTAACTGACTGAGCCACCCAGGAGCTCCCTAAGTAAGTGGTGTTTTTAAAGAAACATAAAGAAAATACGTATAAAGAGAGAATATCAGAGGTTCATTAAAAAAGATTGCCTTGGATGCCATAAAATACCATCCACATGATTGACTAATCAGGGTTTAGAAAAGTTAACCTTATAAAATATACATCTTGTAGTAAAACAAGAAAGCAAAATGGAAGAGATAGTTTTGTGCAGTAAAAGACAGTAGGACATAAAGACAGGAAGATGGAAGAAGCACTCCCAATGGAGATTAAGAGCATAAACAGTTCTGATAGGCAAACAGGAAGAACATACCCGAAATTTAATATGGCAAGTGAAATCGAATAGGAAAAAATATGGAGATTCTCTGAAAATCATTTGGAGTAGCTTGAATTTTTTCCTGGATATAATTAAGGGGCCACTGATGTTTCTAAGCAGAACATCACTTAATGAAATTCAGTTTAAAGGAGATAAATTACAACATAGCAGATTAAATGCATTTGTTTATCTCCACTCTCTCCCATAATCTCGCTAAGAAAGTTGGCAAGCCTCTCAGGAGAAGCAATAGGAAGGGAAGCAAGAAGGTAGAAAGCAGAGAGAGAAATGGTAACCGACTTAGTAGAGCATGAATTGTAGTCGTTAAGAGCTCGCAGAGGGAATTCTAAAGTGATGGGGAACCCCCCCCCCCGCCAGCCCAGCATGCCTTCAGTTCTTTCCTCCTGCTCTGCTCCCTAAATATGGAAACCTAGCAAATATCCTGGCAAAAGAGAAGAGCATTTTTCTTTGAACTGACCAGACCTACTTAAAATAAGTTAAATTGGAGTCAGAAGGGAAAAAGCACAATAGAGCACATGGTGAGCAAGAAGTATCCCTCAGAGCTGACCCACACACAACTTGTTATGACTTCTCTTTAAATATTAGACAACCAAAGACTACCAGAGAATAACAGATTCCAACATGAATGTCAGACACCTGAATCAATAAAAAGAACAGTAGAACTCAGAGGAAACAACACATAGAGGGAGCCAAAGAAAAGCTCACAAAAAAGTATAAAATCTTCAGAGAAATAGAAAATATTATATACATAAAAGAAAATTAAGGTGTTATAAAATGGGAAAGAAGTAACAAAAGAATTTTGAAAAGTGTATAATCACCATTCAGAATTCAAACATTGGAAAACAAAATGGTAGACACGGAAAGTTGAAGCTGTGGTTCATCTATACAATGGAAGACTACTTGGCAATGAGAAGGAATGAAATGCTGCCATTTGCAACAACGTAGATGGAACTGGAGGGTATTATGCTGAGTGAAATAAGTCAGAGAAAGACAGGTTTCATATGTTTTCATTCATACGTGGAACTTGAGAAATTTAATGGAGAACCATGAGGGAAGGAAAGGAGAAAACGTAGTTTCAAACAGAGAGGGAGGCAAACTATAAGAGATTCTTGAGGAGAACAAACTGAGGGTTGATGAGGGGATGGGGGAGGGTGGGTAACGGGCATTGAGGAGGGCACTTGTTGGGATAAGCACTGGGTGTTATATGGAAGCTATACATAATATATATAAGGGAATCTACCCCCAAAACACCATGAGCACACTGTATACACTGTATGTTAGCAAACTTGACAATAAATTATATATAAAAGAAAGAAAGAAAGAAAATAGTTAGGAAAAAAATTGAAATGCTCAGTATGCTTTAGCCAGGCCTTGTAGATAAGAAGTTATCCATTCAAACAAAATAGTCATTGATACCTAGTTATAAGAGGGCTATACCCATATGAGCTTATTATATAGCCAGTGGACAATGTAACAAAATGGTACTGATGGCTTTTTTTATATTTGTTTATTTATTTTGAGAGAGAGAAAAAGCGGGGAAGGGGCAAAGAGAGAGGGAGAGAGAATCCCAAGCAGGCTCTGCACTGTTAGCGCAGAGCCTGAGGTAGGACTTGAACTCACAAACCATGAGATCACAACCTGAGCTGAAATCAAGAGTCAGATACTTAACTAACTGAGCCACCCATGCACCCCATGATGATTTTAGAGATTGTACTTATGGGGCACCTGGGTGGCTCAGTCGGTTTAAGCAGCAACTTGGGCTCAGGTCGTGATCTCACAGTTCGTGGGTTCAAGCCCCACGTCAGGCTCCGTGCTGACAGCTCCTGTGTCTTCCGATCCTGTGTCTCCTCTCTCTGCCCCTCCCCCGCTCGCGCTCTGTCTCTCTCTATCAAAAATAAAATAAACATGAAAAATTAAAAAAAAGAAATTGTACTTGACACTGATGTTACAGTGTCAGTAGTGTGGCTTGCAAAAAACAATAATTGCTTCGAATGTCATGGCAGCATAGTGATTTGCTGATGACCCTACAAGTGCCCCAACATGGGGTGCCTTGACCTGCCAGGATCACATTCCTAGTGGGCAGAATGCCATCACCCAGGTATATAGTCACTGAGGAAATAGAAAACTTAAGAGGTGCTCACTGAACATCTATAACCTGATGTATCCTGGATTGCCCTGCTAAGAAACTCTCCTTGGAATTTTTCATAACTTCCAAGATACATGGTAGAATGTTTGTTTCCCCAAATTCCTCTGCATGTCCACTCAAAAGATAGCCCTGTCAAATCTTAGAATACTAAGAAAAAAAAAAGGGAAGTACCTAAAAACATAAAGGCAACCCATTTAAATAATTGTGGGAATCAATGTTTCATCTGGCTTTTTCATTAGTAAACTTTCATACAAAAAGATTGGAGAAGATGCCCTCAGAGTTCTGAAGTCTCCACCTAGCTAATTTATCCAGCAGGTGTGTAAACTATTTTCAGATATTCGGGGTCTCAAAAATTTATGTTCATGTATACTTTCACAGAGGGGTACTGAAGAATGTGCTTTAGCCAAACCAGAAAGATCGAAGCTCTGGACTGAGTACATGGTGGCTTCAGCCCAGAGAGTAATGACTACTACTTAGTAGATGACCTCTGTCTTTACCACATAGAAAATATTATGAAGCAGCATTTCACCTACTGGCACACTTAGGAAACAACAAATTTTTAAAAACCAAATTATTAACTCTAGGAGAAGGATTATGAATATATATGTATGTAGGTGAAAATGTAATTTTGGTACAATAACTGGGTCAGTAGTAAACAATATTTACATAATAAAACAATGTAAACCCTATAGATTTAGCTAAACACCGTGATGTTGGGGAAGAAGAGATGTATGGGTAGTTATATTTTATGAGCAATACATCTTCATCTGTCATATAAGAAGCCAATAGATAATGTGTAAAAAGTATATATTAAGAGAGAAGCATAAGAACATTTGAGAATTTGGAGACACAATGCAAATGAAAGAGCTGTAAGAGTCCAGATTGTTTTCCTTTGGGAACAAGAGTGAAGAATGTGGAAAAATGGGGTGGAGGTAGCATTTTAGTGTGATTTGATTTGTTTAACTCAGATTTATTTTGATAAAAATAAAATTTTTTTCAAGATGATATATGTCAGTAATATACAAACTGGATGAGAAGAGAGAGGCCATTAAATGTTTATATTTTCTACATTTATAATTTCTATATTTAAGTTTTATATGTGTATAATATCTTTTCTAATTCATTTTTATATTATCATATTATTAATTTTCATATTTTTTTCTTCTTAGGACCTGGCATATTGCATTACCAATGTCAGTAGACGATGTGCTAAAGGAAGTTAAAGGAAATCAAGTGGCTTTTCAAGACTGCTTTATTGCAGATGTTATTTTCCTGCTGTCCTTCCCTTTGTTGACCATGCCCGATATTCCTGGCTTTTTGCCAATCACTACACCACAAGGTAGTCCGTTAATAGCATCCCAGATGTCTTGTGTTCCTTCATCGGTTGTGGTGGTAGCTGATATGGAGACCTTTCAAACAAATGATTCATTCCGCACTTGGACCAGAATCAGAGTGCCTCCAAACATTTTGACTGACGATGAGAGACACAACGTTTCTGATGTGTACGTATCATGGGATGGAATATTTTTTCTCATAAACAGTGTTCTTTACATCAGAACTTTTATTGCGTTCAGAAGACTGGGAAGAGATGAAAATCTTCCCGATAATGGAATTAGTGGCGCTACAATAAGAAAATGGTGTTGGGTCAAATATCTAATAAAGGTTAGTAAAAGATTTATATACGTATATTAGACTTACACATTTAGACAAATATACTATATCGTTTAATTCCATGATAGAAAAGAGACTATACTATACAAATTTTGCAAAGCTGTTTTATTTTGGGTGGTAAATAAATCCATCTTTGTAACCTTAGAGATGCATTTCCAACAACAAAGAATTAAATAAATCTTGGTTGTTATTATTATGCAGAGTCATTTAGTCATATTATAAGAGTTTTGTTTTGCCCTGAAATGGGCAAAAGATCCCAAAAATTATTTTACCCAAAGATACTATGTGCTCTCAAAAATGGATTAACTTTTCCTTTTGACAATATAGTGAATAAAATATTTCAGCCATTCTGACACGTGTGAGTTGATATCTCATTGTAGTTTTGATTTGCATTCCCCCAATGATGAGTGACGTTGAGCATCTTTTCATGTGTCTGTTGGCCATCTGGATGTCTTCTTTGGAGAAGTGTTCATTTCTTCTGCCCATCTCTTAAGTGGGTTATTTGATTTTTGGGTGTTGAGTTGTATAAGTTCTTTATAGATTTTGGATACTAACAATTTATGAGATGTGTCGTTTCCAAGTATCCTCTCCCATTCCATAGGTTGTCTTCTACTTTTCTTGATGGTTTCCTTTGCTGTGTAGAGGTTTTTCTTTTAATGAAGTCTCAGTAGATTATTTTTGCTTTTGTTTCTTTTGCCTTAAGAGACCAATCTAGTAAGAAGTTGCTACTGCGATATAAAAGAGGTTACTGCCTGTGTTCTCCTCTAAGATTTTAGTGGTTTCCTGTTTCACATTTGGGCCCTTAATCCATTTTGAACTTATTTTTGTGTATGGTGTAAGAAAGTGGTCCAGGTTCATTCTTCTGCATATCACTCTCCAGTTTTCTCAACACCATTTGGTGAAGAGACTGTGTTTTTTCCATTGGATATTCTTTCCTGCTTTGTCAAAGTTTAATAGTCCGTATCATTTTGGATTAATTTCTGGATTTTCTATTCTGTTCCACTGATGTATGTCTGTTTTTGTGCTTGTACCATACTGTCTTGATTACTATAGTTTTGTAATATATTTTGAAGAAAGGACAAATTTTAAAAACTAATTAGAAAGTGTTTTGAACTATGGGCATCTGGGTTACTCAGTTAGTTAAGCATCAGTCTCTTGATTTCAGCACAGGTCATGATCTCAGGATTCGTGAGACAGAGCCCCATGTTGGGCTCTGTGCTGATAGCATGGAGCCTGCTTGGGATTCTCTCTGCCCCCCCCCCCCACTTTCTCTGCTCCTCCCCTGCTCACCCTTTCTCTCTCTCAAAATAAATAAACATTTTTAAAAAAGTGTTTTGAACTGAAAGAAAATAGAAACAGAACATGTCAAAATTTATGGGATGCTACTAAAGAGATACTTAAAGGGAAATTTATAATATTAATCCTCTATATTACAAAAGAAGAAATATCTCAAATCCATAGTCTCCACTTCCACTTTAACAATCTGGAAACGATTTAAACCAAAATATACAGAAGAAAGGAATTTTTTTAAAAACCAACCAGGTACATTGCATTACAAAAGCAAAAACAAAACAAAAAAAACAGAAAACTTGTAGAGAAAATCAACAGAACCAAAAAGCTGGTTCATTGAGAAGATGCATAAAATTGGCAACTCTTTAGCCAGACTGACTGAGGATAAAACAAAAAAGAAAAGACACAAATTACGAGTATTGAGACTGAAAGAAGTGGAATCGCGCAAATTCGACTGCTACTAAAAAAATAAAAATAAAACAATGTTACAAACAACTGTAAATACAAAGTTAAAAAGAACCTAAAACACATTCAAAAACCATAAAATGGACAAATGGTTGAAAGACACAAACTAGCTAAGCCTCCTTAAGAAGAAACAGATGACAGGGCACCTGGGTGGCTCAGTTGGTTAAGCATCCGATTTCGGCTCAGGTCATGACCTCATGGTTCGTGGGTTTGAGCCCCATGTCAGGTTCTGTGCTGGCAGCCAGCTCAGAGCCTGTAGCCTGCTTCAGATTCTGTGTCTCCCTCTCTCTCTGCCCCTACCCCACTCATGCTCTGTTTCTCTCTCTCTCTTAAAAATAAATGGTTTTTTTTTAAATTTTTAAAAGAACAGATGACATGAATACTTTTACATCAGTCAAAGAAATTGAATTTGTTATTTAAAAATTTTCCCACAAAGAAAACTCCAAGTCAAGAGAATTTCATCAGTGTCCTGCTGTATATTTTAAAAATAAATCATGCCAATTCTAAACTTCAGGAAGCTGAAGCAGGAGCAATACTTTTCAATTGAGTCCATGGGGCAGCTGTCTGATACTACAACCAAGAATAATATATTAGAAAAAAGACTACAGAGCAATATCTCTCATAAACAAAATCTTAAACTTCTAAGCAAAATTTTAGCAAATCAGATCCAACAATATATAGAAAAGAAAATATATCATGGCCAGGTAGGGTTTTAGCTCAGGAATGAGAGAGTAGTTTACATTAGAAAATCGATCAACACGATTTACCATATTAGAAAACAACAAAAGAAAAAAACCATATGATCATTTCAACAGACACAGAAAAGCACTTGACAATAGCCAATATACATAATTGATTTTAACAATCAGCAAAATAGAAATAAGAGGGAACTTTTTCAACTTAACACAGGACATTCATAAAATCAGTGGCTAACATTGTGCATGATGATAAAAGACTAGTCCACTTAGATTTAATGTAATTATTGCTGTGGTTGAGTTTAAGTCTACCATTTTGGTGTCCATTTTCTATTAACAGTATACTTTGTTTCTTTGTCTTTTCTTGCCTTCTTTGCTTAAAATAAAAAACAAGGCAAGAATGTGTGCTCAGACCACTTCTATTCAACATTGTACCGGCCAGTCTAGTAGATGCAATGAGTCAAGAAACAAAGGTATCTATATTGGAAAGGAAGAGTGAAACTGTCTTTATTAACAAACAGCATCATTAGATGTAGAAAAGAATCTACAAAAAACTATCAGGGCTAATAAATATGTTTATTAAGATTGTAGTTTACAAGATCAGTGTAAAAAAGCAATTTTATTTCCATATGAACTATGCAAACAATTCAATTTTGTATATGAAATATACAAACATAAAAATGAACAATCGTAATTTGAAATTTTAAAAACTACTATTTATCGTACATTATAAAATATTAAGTGCTTAGTGATTATTCTGACAAAAGATGTACAAGTGTATACACACTTAAAGACTACAGAACACAAATAACCATGTGATATCACTCAGATGAGATGCAAACCAAGACACAGAGTCTTAACTACAGAGAACACACAATGGTCACCAGAAAGGAGATGCGAGGGGCCGGGGGGGCGGATGGAGGAGAGGGAATGGGGGAAATAGGTGATGGGGATTAAGGAGTGCACTTGTGGTGAGCACTGGGTGATGTACAGAAATGTTGAATCACTATATTGTACACCTGAAACTAATATTACACTGTATGTTAACTCACTGGAATTTAACTAAAAGCTTAAAAAAATGATACTACACATAACACACACACACACACACACTACAAAATATTACTGATGAAATAAAAGACTTAAATGAAGAAATCTGTTCATGGGTAAGAAGACTCTATTGTTAAGACATCAATGCTTGAGAAGTTCAGCACACATCAATTAAAATACCAGTAGGCTTCTAATAGAAATTGAGAAGCTGATTCTAAAAGTCATATGGAAATTCAAGGGAGAACAAAAAATATTACAAATATCCCAAAATTAATGCCACTAAAAATGTACAAGATCTTGGCTGAGACAAAAATAAAATATTATCAAAAATATTAATAAAGATATGAAGAAATAGCTATATCATGTTCATGGAGTAGAATACAGAGTATTGTAAGCTTTTCACTTCTATCCAGATTTATCTATAGATCCGATACAGTTCCAGTCACAATCCCAATGTTACTTTGTGGAGCTCAATACACTGATTCTAAAATATACATCAAAGAGTAAAGAGCTGAAGGCTGGAATGGGTTGGGGTAGCAAAGTATTTCTTCTCTCATATATCAAAAGTTATTATAAAGCTACAGCAAGACATAAAATATTTATAGCAGCTTTTTTTCATTTCGTTCCATATCTCACCACCTTTGGGGGTGTCCAATCTTTTATTATTATCTAAACTCTTCTGGAGGATATGCACTAACTTCCTTATGTTTTGTGCTTATATGGTGCACTATTTTTATTCTTTTACTATCAATCTGGCTGTGACTTCATACTTCTTATAACCTGTATCTTGTTTCTTCTCCAGTGTGACAACATGTGCTTTAGAGTTATAGTATTCAGGGATGCCTGGGTGGCTCAGTCGGTTAAGCGTCCGACATCGGCTCAGGTAATGATCTCGTGAATTCACCAGTTTGAGCCCAACATCAGGCTCTGTGCTGACAGCTCAGAGCCTGGAGCTGCTTCAGATCTGCATCTCCCTCTCTCTCTGCCCCTCCTCTGCTTGCGCTCTGTCTTTCTCTGTTCTCAAAAGTAAATAAACATTTAAAAAAGTTTACAAAATTATAGTATTCAGTCCACTTAGATTTAACATAACTACTGCTATGGTTGGAGTTAAGTCTAACATCTTGGTATTCGTTTTCTAGTAACCCTGCATGCTCTTTGTTCCTTTGTTTCTCTCTTCTTCTAAATGAATCATGTATTTTTCAGTATCTCTGTTTTCAACTGCGTTGGGTTTTTTTTTCCAAGACCTTCTTTTTAGTGACTGCATTGGCTGTACAATAATCTTTTTGTTAAGTCTATTTATTTATTTTTAGAGTGCATGCATGCACACATGCATGCGTCAGGGAGGGGCAGAGAGAGAGGGAGAGAGAGAGAACCCCAAGCAGGCTCCCTGCTGTCAGCACAGAGCCCAATGCAGAGTTCAGTCTCACAAACCGTGGGATCATGACCTGAGCCAAAACCAAGAGTCTGACGCATAACTGACTGAGCCCCCCAGACACCCCTACGATAATCATCTTTAATTTATCAGAGTCTAATTTCAAGTAATATATACTTCACAACAGTGTAAGAAATTTATGACTGTATGATTCCATTTATAGCCTACCCACCTTTTATACTCTTAGGTCGTATTTTACTTCTAAATATGCTACAAATCTCAAAATATATTGTTAATATTTTTCCTTTAAAAAGGTCGATTGTCAGGTTGCCTGCATGGCTCAGTTGATTAAGTGACTGACTCTGCTTTTGGCTCAGGTCATGATCTCATGGTTTTGTGAGTTCGAGCCCCACATCGGGCTCTGTGCTGACAGCACGGGGATTCTTCTTCTCCCCCTCTCTCTGCCTCTACCCTACTTTGTGCTCTCTAAGAGAGAGAGAGAGGAAGAGAAAGAAAGAAAGAAAGTCAATTGTCATAAAGGTATATAGACATAAACTGATGACAAAATAAGTCTTTATGTATATATTCTCCCAGGGATGCTTTATTTCTGTTTGCATATCCAGAGTTGCTCCTGAATTCATTACCCTTCTGCCTGAGAAATGTCTTTGCATTTTCCTGCACAACAAGTTCTCTCCAGCACTCATCTGTATAAAGGTGTCTTTACTTTTGGCCTTCATTTTTGAAGGGTGTTTTTCACTGACTACAGAATTATAGGATGACAGCTGGGTTTTGTTGTTTTTAAAGCAATTTATGATGACATCGTTCCATCATCTTATGGCCTATGTCTGAGGAAGAAGTCAGCCATCATTCATGCCATTGATTTCATATATACAATGTGTCTTTTGGGGGCACCTGGGTGGCTCAGTCGGTTAAGTGTCCGACTTCAGCTCAGGTCATGATCTCACAGTTTGTGGGTTCGAGCCCCACATCGGGCTCTGTGCTGACAGCTCAGTGCCTGGAGCCTGCTTCGGATTCTGTGTCTCCCTCTCTCTCTGCCCCTCCCCTGCTCACGCTGTCTCTCTCTCTCTCTCTCTCTCTCAGAAATAAATAAAACATTAAAAAAATTTTTTAGAAACCAGTGTGTCTTTTTATCTGTAGCTTTTAGAATTTGCTCTTTATCTTTGTTCTTCAGCTCTTTTATTATGTATTATTTATTCATGATTAGGTGTGATTTTCTTTGTGTGCTGTTTGTGGTTCCACTGAGCTTCGTGGGTTTCTGGGATTATGTCGTTCGTTAATTTGGGGTTGTTCTTGGACATTATCTCCTCAAATATTTCTTCTGCACTATTCTGTTTTTCCTCTCCTTCTAGGAGTTTAAAAATGCACAGATGACGCCATTTAATATTGCCCCACAGATCTGGATCTGTTCATTTTGTGTTTATTCTACTTCATTCTTTGTATTTCAGGTTGTCTGTTAACCTGTCTTCAAGTTCACTGCCCCTCAGCTTTTCCCACTTTACTCTCGAATGCATCTAATAATTTTTTTATTCCTGATGTCATATTTTTTATTTCTAACATTTTCACTTTGTTCTTTTTTTATATATATATGTCATTTACATGTCTCAGCTGAAATTCCCCGTCTCTGTCCTCACGTTGCCCATCTTTTCCAGTAGGTCCTTCCCATTTTTATCAGTTATTACCTCTTTAGCCATATTTGGGCTCTTAGCACTGGCAAGATTCCAGAGATCTCTTCATACTGTACAACGGGCCCACCACCTCTCCAAATCCGAGGACAGCTGTCTTGCTTTATAGCCTAGCTGCCAGCTTTTTGATCACTCAGGAATTCTCTTTCCTTTCTCATCTGCCCTTGGATTCTTCATGCATTGAGCTCTCTCTCTCTCTCTATCTCTCTGTCTATCTGTCTCATGCTTCCATCCCCAGTTGTGGCAGAGAGGCTGCCTTACACTTTGTCAAGGCTAAGCATGTCTCAGAGGGAGAGCTTCTCTCAGCTCCCTTCTCCCACTCCTGGCTCATGGTAGCCAAGAATCTCGAGTACAAATGATGTCTCTCAACCTTGCTCACTTGCTGCCTGCCCCCTCTGTCTTCAGAGGATTACTGCTTCCTATTTGGGAGAGGCTCTGAATAGCTAAGGGAGATCTCTCAGCTCCCTGGCTTTGTCCCACAGCCTTTGGCTTACTGTACCTATGCACTCGGTGACGATCTATGGGAAAGTTTGTGGGTGGATAAAAACTCATTCCACGGCTGGGGCTCCTT
Source organism: Hyaena hyaena (assembly GCF_003009895.1). NCBI lineage: Eukaryota > Metazoa > Chordata > Mammalia > Carnivora > Hyaenidae > Hyaena > Hyaena hyaena. The sequence goes on from NW_024080758.1 coordinate 1,649,261, forward strand.
GAGGTTCTTATCTGTCATATTTATGATGGATTCCTCTTCCCATCCCTCTGCCAAGAATGAGCACAACTATGGGTCTTTTCTGTGAGGGGCCCATCACTTTGTTTCTAATATTATTTACTCTTGGAGGATTGTCTCACACTCATTTAAACAGCACAAGCTCTAGACTTTTTTTTTTTAAGTTTTTATTTTTTTCCTATTTAAAAAAAATTTTAATTTAAATCCAAGTTAATTAACACAGGAATAGAATTCAGCGATTCATCACTTACATATAACAACCCAGTGCTCATCCCAACAAGTGCCCTTCTTAATGCCCCTCACCCCTTTAGCCCCTTCCCCCCACCCAAACTCTGCTGGCAACCCTCTGTTCTTTGTATTTAGGAGTCTCTTATGATTTGTCTCCTTCTCTGTTTTTATATTGTTTTTGCTTCCCTTCCCTTATGTTCATCTGTTTTGATCTTAAATTCCACATATGAGTGAAATCATATGATATTTGTCTTTGACTGACTTATTTTGCTTATCATAGTACAGTCTAGTTCTATCCATGTTGTTGCAAATGGCAAGATTTCATTCTTTTTGAGTAACATTCCACTGTATATATATATATACCACATCTTCTTTATCTATTCATCAGTCCTTGGATATCTGGGCTTTTTCCATACTTTAGCTATTGTCGATGGTGCTTCTATAAACACTGGGGTGCATGTCCCCCTTCAAATTAGCACACCTGTATCCTTTGGATAGGATTGGATAGTGCAGTTGCTTGGTCATAGGGTAGTTCTATTTTTAACTTTCTTGGGGAACCACCATACTGTTTCCCAGAGTGGCTGCACCAGTTTGCATTCCCAGCAGTACTGCAAGTGTTCCTCTTTCTCCGCATCCTCACCAACATCTATTGTTTCCTGAGCTGTTAATTTTAGCCATTCTGACAGGTGTGAGGTGGTATCTCATTGTGGTTTTGATTTGTATTTCCCCGACAATGAGTGACGTTGAATTTTTTTTTTTCATGTATCTGTTAGCCATCTGGATGTCTTCCTTGGAAAAATGTCTGTTCATGTCTTTTGCCCGTTTCTTCGCTGTATTATTCACTTTTTGGGTGTTGAGTTTGATAAGTTCTTTATAGATTTCAGATGCTAACCCTTTATCTGATATGTCATTTGCAAATTTCTTCTCCCATTCCTTTGGCTTCCATTTAGTTTTGCTGATTGTTTCCTTCACTGTGCAGAAGTTTTTTATCTTGATGAGGTCCCAATAGTTCATTTTTGCTTTTGATTACACCCTTGCCTTTGGAGAAATGTCAACTAAGAAGTTGCTGCAGCTGAGGTCAAAGGGGTTGTTGCCTGTTTTCTCCTCTAGGATTTTGATGGCTTTCTGTCTTACATTTAGATCTTTCACCCATTTTGAGTGTATTTTTGTATATGGTGTAAGAGAGTGGTGCAGGTTCATTCTTCGGCATGTCGCTGTCCAATTTTCCCAACACCATTTGCTGAAGAGACTGGTTTTTTCCCATTGGGTATTCTTTCCTGCTTTGTCAAAGATTAGTTGGCATATGTTTGTGGGCCCATTTCTGGGTACTATGTTCTGTTCCATTGATCTATGTGTCTGTTCTTGTACCAGTCAGTACCAGACTGTCTTGATGATGACAGCTTTGTAACACAGCTTGAAGTCTTGAGTTGTGATGCCTCAAGCTTTGGTTTTCTTTTTCAGGATTGCTTTGGCTATTCAGGGTCTTTTCTGGTTCCATACAAATTTTAGGATTGTTTGCTGTAGCTCTATGAAGAATGCTGGTGTTTTTTATATAGGGCTTGCATTGAATATGTAGATTGCTTGGGTAGTATTGACATTTTAGCAATATGTGCCCAAGACACTCCTTTTGATTGTCATGAAAATAAAAGTTACATAGTAAGTAAAAATCTCTTAAGAATTAGAAACAATTGGGAAGAAGAGATAGGGAAGAAGAGGGATCTTGGCTTTCTAAATGAAATTAGGCCCAATGAGTTGCAGACACAGTAGTCTCTCTAACAGCCTGTGTTCATGAAAGCGTAATATTGATCTGTCTAAGGTTTTCAAGTTCTCTCTTCTCTTGATAGCATATCCAAGGAAGCTATAATTCCAAAAATAACTTAATGTTTGAAGGGTCTTTATATCTTGACCATAGTAAACATCAAAGGGGCACTCCTAGCCAGAGTGGGTAAATTCATAAGAAAAGAGAAGGCTGATACTCTCTGGGGATTTAAAAGGTAATGAAAATTAGTTATTTCTAGAGATAAAGAATAAAATTACTGAAATAACTTATATTCATGAATATACATAAAATGATATATTTCCATGTAACATATTTCAATGCCTGGAGTATTATTCAGAAATACACTAGAAGTCCAACCTTAGTGGTTACTACATTTTGCTTTTAAATATAGCAAATTAGAGGCAAAGAAGGACAAATATCATATGTTTGCACGTATAGGAGGATTAGGAGGAACTTAACTGAGGACCATGGGGGAGAAGAAGGGGGGAAATGGTGGGGGAAAGGGAGAGAGGCAAACCATGAGAGACTCTTGAATGCTGAGAAACAAACTGAGGTCTGATGGATGTGGGGGGGATGGGGGAGATGGGCATGGAGGAGGGCACTTGTGGGGATGAGCACTGGGTGTTATATGGAAACCAATTTGACAATAAACTATTTGTAAAAAATAAAATAAAATAAAATAAAATAAAATAAATAATAAAATAAATAAATATAGCAAATTAGAAGACCAGAATTGTTAGGACCAATCCTAAAACCAAAGATTTTTAAATTATTTTCCATTTTGTTACAGAATAAAGTAAGAAGTGCGATGGCAGTCTGGACCAAAAATGAAGTTTACTTAGGATATCTTTCTCTTATCTTTGTGAAACTAACGACCACTGAAAAACTGAAAAGCCTTCTAAATATATCACCAGCTGATACACTGACTATACAAAATGTTGCATTTCTAGCACACCCTTTGGAACTTGCCATAATATTAAATTACTGCACCACATGTTCAATCAACAAAAAGATTTATCTGGTAATATATAATGAAGATACAGAGCAGTGGATGAAACAAGACTTTGCATTAGATGTCACTAGCGACACTGTTTTAAGTGCATATTTTATATATTCAGCAATGCCAGACTTATTACTATGGGACAAACATAGGCTCTACTATTGCTATCAAAATTTCACCGACACGGGAATTATCCAAACACCTACAGAATTTGGAAATTTATCAAGGTTATCACAGAACAGCACTATTCATAATGTTTTCATAGGTGAGTCATTCTCATTCTGCAAAAAAATTATTCTATATATTAGAGTAGATATCTTCCTTATGAAGATGTAACAATTATAAACGGACTAAAATATGGGTATATGGGTACAGAAAGATGTACTTTTTACCACCTACAAAGGGATATATTTGAAGCTCCACGAAAGTCAGCTATGATCTCACGTAGCGAAATGGCAAACTCAAGTTCTGGGTTTTTCCTTGTAGATTCATTTTGGTTAATCAGCAGATACCTACGCATTTTAGTGTAGGAAGTGATACGGTGTTGTATTCATTTCCTAGGGCTCCTTAGGGCTACCACTAGCTGGGTGGCTTAAAACCACAGGAATTGATAGTCTCAATTTTGGAGGCTAGAAGTCCACATTCAGGGTGTCAGCAATGCAATGTTCCCTCTGAAACCCAAAGGGGGATCTTTCATGGCTTCTTCCCAGCCTCTGGGGGCTTGCTGGTAAGCCTTGCCATTCCTTGGCTTGCAGTGGCATCATTCCAACCTCCGCCTTCATCACAACGTAGCTTTCGCCCCATGTCTTCGCCAGCTTCTTGTAAGGACACCAGGGCCCATCATGCTCCAGTAGGACCTCATCTTAACTGATTACCTCTGTCATGACCCTGTTTCCAAATAAGGTCACATTCTGGAGGAGTACTGGGAATTAGAATGTCAACATATCTTTTCTGAGGGGACACAACCAAGCTATGGCAGGTGTTGCAAAGTTCAGAGGACCCGTATTCACATCCATGAGCAAGTTTTTGAACCTTTCCAATCTTCAGTATTCTAATCTAGAAGGTAGGGTGGCTGTGTCAACCGGATAAGGGGTTGCATGTAAAATGCTTAAGATAAAACTGGACGCTTGGTAAACCTTCAGCTGATAGTAGTTATTCTTGACCTTATTATTCCTGAGGTAGCATACCAAACATTATAGGCCATGCCAAGAAATAGGAAGTTCAATCTTCAAAAAGCCTAGTTGGGAGATAACCCTAACCATGGGATTTAAAGGAAAGGTCACTGTCATTCCTAATCAGTCTTTCCTGGTCTCTATCACCTTTCAACTCCCAGCCATTTGATTTTTATGTTCCCCTTTACAACAAAACCCTAAAAAAGATTGCCTAGTTTCATTTTTTCCTCTTTCCTCCCTTTCTCTTGAAGGCACTCTAATCAAATATTCCACGGAAACTGCTCTTGTTAAGCTTCTCGATGACCTCCACTGTGCTAACCCAGTGGCCAATTCCCAACCATCTTCCAGGACCTGGCAGCAGCATGGGAAACCACTCAGCAGGGCCTTATTCTCAAAACACCTTTTCTTTTTGAAGTTTATTTTTTAAAGCTTTTATTGAAATTTTAGTTAACATACAGTGCAACCCTGGCTTCAGGAATAGAATTCAGTGATTCATCACTTACATGCAACACCCAATGCTCATCACAACAAGTGCCCTCCTTAGTGCCCATCCCCCATCTAGCCCCTCCCCCACCCGCCTCCCTCCATCAATCCCATTTGTTCTCTGTCGTTAAGAATCACTTGTGATTTATTTCCCTCTCCTCTTTTTTTTTTTAGCTATTTTTTTTATGTTTTTTATTTATTTCTAGGAGAGAGAGAGAGAGACAGCGTGAGCAGGGGAGGGTCAGTGAGAGGGAGTCACAGACTGAAACAGGCTCCAGGCTCTGAGCTGGCAGTCAGCACAGAGCCCGACGCGGGGCTCGAACCCAGGAACCGCGAGATCATGACCTAAGCGAAAGTCGGACGCTCAACCGACTAAGCCGCTCAGGCGCCCCTCCCTCTCCTCTTTTTACCCCTTTCAACAAGTTCATGTTTTGTTTCTTAGCTTCCACGTATGAGTGAAATCATATGGTGCTCGTCTTTATCTGGCTGACTTACTTAGCTTAGTGTAATACACCCTAGCCCATCCATGTCATTGCAAATGGCAAGATTTGCCATTTGCCTTTATCCTTTTTAATGGCTAAGTATTATTTCTTTGTATATATATACACCACATCTTCTTTATCCATTCATTAGTTGATGGACATTTGAGCTCCCTCCTTAGTTTGGCTATTGTTGATAACAGAAATGCTAGATGCTAGAAACACTGGGGTGCACATATCCCTTTGAATCTGTATTTTTGATCCTTTGGATAAACACCTAGTCGTGTAATTGCTGGATCGTAGGGCAGTTCTAGTATTAGTTTTTTGAGGAACCAGAGTGGCTGCACCAGTTTGCATGTCCACCAACAGCACCAAGAGTGTTCCCCTTCAAAACACTTTTTTTCACGTAACTTCTGGGGTATCACTTTTTCACTTTTTCTGCTACCTCATTCATCTACTCCTCTCCAGCCTCTTTTCCATTTTCATCTTCCTGATTCCCAAATGGAGAAGCACCTCAAGGTTTGGTTTTCAGGCATCTTCTGAGTTCTGTTTACATTTGCTCTGCCCTCTGGCCAATGACCCCTCACCCGAATTCCAAGCCCTATTCGCAGCTGCCTTCTGGATACACTTGGATGATGAGTAGGCGTCTTAGATTTGACATCCAGGAATGAATCCCTATCTCACTCAGCTTGCTCTAAATTGGAGATAGATTTTACTTTTTACTTTTTTTTTTTAATAGAAAATAGTTTTTTAATGTTACCTTCATCTCAACACAACATTCCACTAACATATCTGCATGGGTATATGCATTTTACACAAATGTATGAAAAAGTATATGTACACTTTTTAATTTAAATTTTAGTTAGGGGGCACCTGGGTGGCTCAGTTGGATAAGCATCCAGCTTTGGCTCAGGTCATAATCTCACCCTTCGTGAGTTCAAGCCCCGCATCGGGTTCTGTGCTGACTGCTCAGAGCCTGGATCCTGCTTCAGTTTCTGTGTCTCCCTCTCTCTCTGTCCTCCCCTGCTCATGCTCTGTCTCTCTCACTCTCAAAAATAAATAAACATCAAAAATATTTTTTTCATTTAAATTTTAGTTAGTTAACATACAGTGCGATATTAGTTTCAGGAGTAGAATTCAGTGATTCATCACCTGTATACAACATCCAGTGCTCATCCCAATACTTGGGGATAGATTTTAGAGGGACTTTACAGTCTGAATGTTGTACTGAGGGCCATTTGGAAACACGGAAATAAAAAGTTGAAACAATTCCTAAGTGTATGAAATATGAAGTTGAAAGCCTTCCGCCTTTGCCATTTTCATTTCTCAAATAACCCACTATTCAAAAGTTCCTGTGAATTTATTCAGACTTTGGAAAGAGAAAATTCAAAATATAATAAGCTATATTTTCAAAACATCTAATACATATAAAAATCACTGCCATAGAGTATTCCATGGTTTACTTGTACTATTATTTAAACCAATAGGAGTATAAATGGATATTTAGAGAGATATCACGCTTCATTTCTTTTGCTACTACAAATAATGCTGCAGAAAATGTGCTTCTGGATAGATTTTTTTGTACACTTGTACAGGTATTCTTTGATATAAGTTATTAGCTGTAGAATTAAGGATCAAAGCCCTAAATATTTAAAAAAAAAGCAATAAATCTTTCCAGTTTGCCCTCCAGCAAAAGTTGCCACAGTCTGTTTCCCCAAATGTATTAGAAAATGTGTGTTTTCATAGAATGTATTTCGTATATACTCACAGTACAGAAAAAGATGGGTAATTCTCATTTTATGACTCATTTCATAATTAGAAGTTATCTCTAGTTTCATGTGTTTATTGGCCATATTGTTCTATGGTTTGCCCATTCTTACTCATGAGATATTTTTGCATGGGGTTATCTCTTTTCTTATTGATACGTTCTTTACTCAGAGTGTATATCAGCCATTTATCTTTGACATGTATTGCAAATATGGTCTCTTATGTGTGATTTCTTATACTTTTTTGGAGGGATTTGGTATTTAGAATTTGTGTTTTTGTGTAGTTAAATGTGTTAATATTTTTACCTGTGACTTTGGATGTAATGTCATAATTTGAAAGGCCTTTCCAATTACAAGAATATTACCAAATATTTTATCATTTTTATTTTTCTAGTATGCATATTTCAATCTTTAATTCATCTAGAATTGCATTTGTTATAAGTTAAGAATTTGGTTTTGTTTTTTATTTGTATGTCTTCCACTGAAAGCTGATATTGCCTTCAAATGACTGTTTTAAAAACCAGCCCTTACCCCACTTATTTGAAATACCACTTTCATTATCTATTTATTACTCGTGTCAAGCAGGTTCATTTTCTAGCCTATTTTGCTCTGCTCCTACCTGCATGAGCTCTCTGTCATTTTGATTACCAGAGCCCTAATCTCCTGACACACCACATAACTCACTTATTTTCATGTCCTGTTGACTGCCTTCCGTGCAGGAATGTTAAGTTACACAAGAAGGAGGACTTGCTGGCTTTTTTAAGGTATCCCTCTCAAGTTTCTAGAACAGTGTGTAGCTATAACAGGCATTCAATAAATATTTATTGAAGACATGATGATATGTGTGCAATAATAGGTCTTCCCAAGCAGGAATGTTGTATGCTTCATTATTTGTATTTTCTCTAACTGGTCTGTTCAAATCTTCCATCTCTTCTTTAGTCAATTTGAGAAGTTTGTATTTCCTTAGGAAATCGTTCACTTTATCTGGATTTTCTACTTTATTGGCAAAGGTTTCCCATTTTAATTTTTAGATTGCTTATTATCTGTAATAGTATTCTCTCTCTCATTTATTATTTTTTAATTTTTTATGTGTTTATTATTAAGAGACAGAGACAGACAGAGCATGAGCATGGGAGGGGCAGAAAGAGATGGAAACACAGAATCTAAAGGAGGCTCTTGGCTCTGAGCTGTCAGCACAGAGCCAGATGTGGCGCTCAAACTCACAGACCATGAGATCATGATCTTCTGCATCATGTAAAGTTGTTTTCTGTCTGCACACTCAAACTTTCTCAGAACAGATAAATCCTTCCTTACTACAAAAGAAAATTACTTTGCTTAGAAGTGCATGGATTCACGGTTACTAAGAATAACACAAACTTTTCTCTTCCTTTTCCAGATTATTACGGAAATGTGGTGGTGAAAATGAAAAATAATATAATGTTCTATTTCAAGGCCAATATTAGAGACGCAGTGAAACTACACGTATGGATTAACAGTACAATGAAGTCATTGACTGCAATGAGTTCCTCTGGTGTAGTGTTTCTCATACGTGTTTTTGAAAATGGCACAGTGTATCCGCAGGAATATCCTTTAAGACTAGAAGCAGAAAGTGTAGCTTTCACTATCAAAGAGAAATGCCCCTACGTGGCATTTCTTAATAATATTTTTACTGTTTTCTACTTTTTGGACAAGGGACAGAACATATCCATCTGGACTCAGATAGTCTATCCAGAAAATGTTGGTCTGTATATTATGGTGGAATCATATGGCCCAAAAATATTACAAGAGAAACATCACATTCACTATGAAATTGCCCTAGGATACTGCACCAAAACCATGGTAAGTTAATAATTTTAAAATGCATTCATGTGATTGTAATAAAGGTAAAATTACAATATTGACTTTTTGTAATCCGATCAAAAAAATAGTATCTAGCATTGTTGGCCACATTAAATGAGGTTTTCCCGTAACAACCTTCATCCTTTATTTTAGGTCATCTTGACCAATGTTGCAGTGATTTCTATTAACTGATTGTGGTAAACAATGCTTGATGTGAAAAGAAATTAGGACTCTCTTCATCTGGTGTGTGTGTGTGTGTGTGTGTGTGTGTGTGTGTGTGTTTAAAAAAAGGTTTTTCTTCTAAGGTTAGCTTGGAAAATGTTGAGAAATATGTAAGTTTTTAATAAATAATAAATGATAAGCCGTTAGCTCCTGAGCTATCCATTTCACTTTTATTATCCAAAGCCTCTTTGCTGCCTAAAAGCACATTCCTGCAGAACTCTTTGACTATCCATTGTATTATCTGCTTGCTTTTTTTTTTTTTTAATGTGTGGCTTTGCGTAGACTTCTATCTGCCATCTCTTATGCTATTAACACCATCCCAAAACCCAACGGCTTCAAACAGTACCCAATTCTATTTGTCAACATTTGGGTTGTGAGAGGCTGGACCATTCTGCTGGATTCATCTGGGTTGCTTCATGAGGTGGTCATCTGGTGGCTTTTCTGGGACAAGGTGATCCAAGATGGCCTCAAGCACACCTCAGGTGGCTGGTGCTCACATTGGCTTCTTTGTAGAAAGGACATCAGCTGAGCACTCGTGTCTGATCCATGTGGCCTCTACTGTCCAGGCCGGACCTGGCTTTTCCCCAAGGTGGTCTCAGGGCAGTATTCCAAGACCGTGTCAGCAGAAGCCATAAGGCCTCTTGAGGCCTACGCTTGGCCACATTCCATTTGTCAAAGCAATTCATGAGGCCAGCCTAGGTTAACAGGATGGAGAATTAGAGTCCAGTTCTTAATGGGAGAGCAACGGCAAACTTACGCTGTAAAGGGAGGTGCCTACAGGAAGAAGAAGAATTATTGCAGCAGGTAGCTGTTTACTGTTTACAAATGAACTGTATATATTAGTTTGCATACTACTTTCCAATGAACATTATAGCATAAGCATTTTACGTGTTACTACAATTTTTTCCCAAACACTGTATATTCTATTTCCCACCTTCTCTTTCTAGGCTAAGCTTTCTTTAGCATATATAAGAGTGGGCCTCTTAACCGATGCAATGGAATGGAGTGTTCAGTTAATTCCAAAGTCAGTTAAAGCAGAGAATCCTAAAACATGAACGTGATACATGTGAAACATTGTACTTTAAAAATAAATGAACGTGCATTCGTTAGTCAATCTTTTAATATAGGACCACAGGCTTTTCTTTGAAATAAGTCAACTTATTGGAGCACCTCGTGTCCTTTCTTGAATAACCTAATTTGTAATGCATTATTTATGAGTTCTTATTTCCATTTCTTTAAAGTAGAGGAGGGGGAAAATTAATGACCCTGGGAAAACAGCACAAAAGTTTTAGATTTTTTATTTTTTACCAGCTTTTTACTGTAAGCTTGCTCATCCCTAATTCTGCAATTTCTTTATTAAAACTTTCCAAAGCAATCAATTTAGTTCTCAGAGAAGCAGTAAATCTCATTTCACCAGTTCATAATATTTCATTCCACAACTACAATAGTAATGCAGTCTGGCAAAAAAAAAAAAAAAAAAACAGGTTTAGAAACAAAGAAAGCTGATTCAGGTTTGCATACAGTTATAGGGATAGATCTTCAAACAGTGTTGAGCAGAAGACCATGTTAAGTGAGAAACTGAGATCGATCATATGGTAACATTTATGAAAATTGGAAACAAATCACACATACAGATCACAAGCAACAAAACGAAAAGCATTATTCATTTTACGTGGGTACAAAGCTACCCAAGGATATGTGACACCACCATGATGATGTCATGCTTGTTTGATACACATTATGGTGGTCTACCGTGGGGAAGAAAATGAGGGAAGAAGGTACAGGGGAAAAGTAAAACATAATAAATAAAATGAGACTTGATTGATCATGTTTCAAGAAGCAAGGAGTATCTTTAACTAGCTTTTCTGAAACTGAATTACCCCCCTCTTCCAGGAAAAAAAACAAAAACAAAAAAACAAAAGATTTGCACTTTCTTTCAGCCCAGGAAAATTTTCTTTCATGATTTCACCCCAATATCTGCAGATGCTCTCATAAATTTTCGTTCCAAGAATGGGCTGTCTAGTGTGCATTTGCCCATTTACAGTTCAGAACTTCAGAATAATAGTTACCAATCAAAATATACAGATGGCCAAGGATGTAAAATTTACCTATTTTAATAAAATATTATTTATTAGCTGATGACATTAAGCAAGGTTTTTAAAAATTTAATTCCATAAAATTCCTCTTAAGACTGCTTTTACATCTAATTTTTTATTAAATTGTTTTAATTCCAGTATAGTTAACATATAGTGTTATATTAGTTTTAGGTACACCGTATAGTGGTGCTTCAACACTTCCCTACATCAACCAGTGCTCATCACAAGTGCACTCCTTAATCTCCATCACTTATTTCCCCTGCCCTCCCTCTCCCCTCTGGTGACCAAGAGTCTATTTCTTGGTTTGTCTCTCTTTTTTTTCTCCCTTTGCTCATTTATTTGGTTTCTTAAGTTCCACATCTGAGTGAAATCATATTTGTCTGTCTCTGACTTATTCTTAGCATTATACTCTCTAGTTCCAAAAATGTCATTGCAAATGGTGAGGTTCATTCTTTTTTATGGCTGAGTAATATCCCATTGCATATATACCACCTCTTCTTTATCCAGTCATCAGTCAGTAGACACTTGAGCTGCTCCCATAATTGGCTCTTGTAGATAATGCTGCTATAAACATAGGGGTGCATGGATCATACCTGTCACAATGGGTAAAATAAAAAACATAAGCAAAAACACAAGGTGTTGGCAATGATGTGGAGAAAGGGGAACCTTTTTGCTCTGTCAGTGGGAACGCACACTGGTGCAGCCACTCTGGAAAACAGTACAGAGTCTCCTCTAAAAGTTAAAAATGGAACTACCCTTTGATCCAGCAATCACCCTACTGGGTGTTTACCCAAAAAACACAAAAACACCAATTCAAAGGGAGAAGCAAATTTTTTAACCTTTCTATGCCTTCGTACCCTCATCTAAGTAATGATGATGATAATAATATATGTAATAAAATATATGAATACATAATTATGTTAACATGTTAATATAATTTCATTATATTATTATATAAAATACAAGGATATAATTATTATCATGCTATTTACTTCGTAAGGTTATTAGGATGAGATGAGGTTTTTTTATTTTTTTAAGTGTTTTATTTATTTTTGAGAGAGATATAGAGACAGCGTGAGCAGGGGAAGGTCAGAGAGAAAGGAAGACACAGAATCTGAAAACAGGCTCCAGGCTCTGAGCTGGCTGTCAGCACAGAGCCCGACACGGGGCTCGAACCCACAAACTGTGAGATCATGACCTGAGCTGAAGTCGGATGCTTAACTGACTGAGCCCTCCAGGTGCCCTAGGATGAGATGAATTTATGTATGTAAAGCACTTGGAGCTGCATCTGGCACCTGGCAAGAACTCTATTTATTTATGAGTTACTACCGCTACAATCACCACCGTACCTACTGCTACTTCTACCACCACCCATTTCATCAGTTCTAAGGCATAGTTGTTTTTTTTAACCATCTATGACATCAGGATGAGTCTTACACCTGTGGCATCCTAGATTTGATGAATTATGATTTTATTCTTTGCATTCTATACTTTTACTATGACACATCTAGATGTTTACGTTTATCCTTCTTGGGATTTCTTGGGCCTCTTGAATCTGTGGATCACTGTCTTTATCAGGTATCGTGTCAAATATCATCTTTGCCTCTGTCCCTGTCTTTCCTCCTGAAACACTGATGAAACAAAAGCTAAACTTCTATCTATTCCCCATGAGTCTTTCACTTTCTTCTTTATTGTCCATCCTTTATCTTTTATACATTGTTATAATTTCTTCCAATCTGTCTTCCACTTCACTCCTTTTTGCCATGACTAATCTGATGCCAAAATCATACACTGTGTGTTTATTTTGACTCTTGTAGTTTTCATCTCTAGAAGGTTTTTTTTCCCCTTAAAAACACACGGACATGTTTATAGTTTCTTTTCTTTTTTAAAAAATACTCATTTTTGAGGGAGACAGAGAGGGAGAGATGTAGCACAAGCAGGGAAGGGGCAGAGAAAGAGGGAGACGTAGAGTCTTTTTTTTTTTTTTTTTTTTAGAAGAGAACCACTGAGGTAGGGCTTTTAATTCTGTTAGAAAAAGATGTTAGCTGCAGTTTAAGAACTTACTCTTTGCAAGACACAGTAATAAGCATTTTATATCTATGGCATTATGGAGAGAAAGGAAATGGTATCAGAGCCAGTAAGTGGCAAAATTGGGACAAGATCCACACACATCATTTGTTGGCTGAGATATAACTGGCTTTGCTCACTCAGCCCAATACTTCCTGAGTAGAATCCCAGTGGGGCAAGAGTGAGATTTTTGGAACAAACTGCTTCCCAGATAAGTTGGCCCTCGTAGCGGGCTCTGACATTTTTAGAATATTTGGGATGGAGGGAAAGGAGTATACATTGGGAGATGGAATCAATTTATACTCCTAGGCTAATCATTTTAGTGCTCAAGTAAGTGGGGAGACACAGAATCTGAAGCAGACTCCAGGCTCTGAGCTGTCAGCACAGAGCCCGATGTGGGGCTCGAACTCACAAACCGTGAAATCATGACCTGAGCCAAAGTCTGACGCTTAACTGGTTGAGCCAACCAGGGATCCCTATAGTTTCTTTTACACAACAGATATTTTCAAATTGTCATTTATCTCCACACCACTAGTAAACATATCTGTTTTATAATCTGCACCTATTACCTCCATATCTGCAGTCTGTTTTCCCTCATCATTGTTTATTCTGCTTATTCCTCATGCATGCCTTATTTCCTTGTGTGCTTGCTTATTCTCAACTATGTGCAACTACCTTTGTAAAACTGTAAGAATCCCCTGAAGTTGAGTAAGAATATGCCTTGATCTTAAGAGGTTCTGTGTTTGCTAGTATGTAGGGGCACCACTCCCTTGAAACTTCTTTAAATCCCGAGTCTTCTGGGCAAACAATTCTCCGATATAAAGCCATACAAGAACATACCCATAGGTAGGCTAGCAATTGTTAGGAGAACCTTTTTTTCCTTTTCTTGCTTTTTCTGATCACATAGTTACTAAAATCACTGGAAGGCTAAGGAGGGCAGAAATTTAATCCTGACTTACTGTTACCCTGGGAATACAGTGTTCTGATAACACAGGTTAATGTAGAGAGAATATCCAATTTTATTCTCTGTCCTGAATTCTCCCTCTCCTGACAAATATGAAAAATGCCTTTAGAGGAAGAATAGATTATGGCCTCTAGTGTTCTGCTCTCTTCTCTAGATTCCTAATTGCCCTCAGTCTTTGGGCTAAGAGTTCTCTACTTTGTCGTCAGTTATTTGATGCTTCTAAAGGTGACTTCTCAAAGGTTGATGTTCACAGGTTTTGTGTTGTTTGTTTTTAAGAGCAAAAATATGTCCATATGACCTTATCCACCACTCCTGGAAATCAAAGTCTCCAAATCATTTCTAATTATTTATGATGAAATGGTTTTTAAACAGATTATCACATTCACAAAATATATATATTTTAAATAGTTTCACTGGGCGAATATTTTCAGTGATTATGATCCAAAATAATATACATATATGCTGGTTGAGCTACAGACCCAAGTTCAAGCACCACTTAAGTGTAAATTTGACAACTAGTTCCTTTCCTTGAACATGAACTAGATTTATTTTTAATGTGATGACGTCCACAGCCTCCAACTTTATCACAAGAGATTGTGTATTTCATTTAATGCCATTTGGCATCCAAGATATTAATAAATAAGCTTTGTCTCAGAAGTAAGATTTTTTGCAGAGGTTATTTTAGAGGTACAACGTCTGTGTTCTAGTCACACCAGATTAGCCAGAGCCAAGTTGATATCTCTGAAGATAGGTATAAATATATATAACACAAAGACATACCACCAAAAAAGCAATCTTGAGATATACTGATTATAGTTATCATGCTTTAAAGCTACACAGCTTATGGGACACCTGGGTGGCTCAGTCGGTTGAGCGTCCAACTTCTGCTCAAGTCATGATCTTACAGTTCATGAATTCGAGCCCCGCAACGGGCTCTGTGCTGACAGCTCAGAGCCTGGAGCCTGTTTCAGATTCTGTATCTCCCTCTCTCTCTCTCTCTCTGCCCCTCCTCTGCTCGCCCTCTCTCTCGCAAAAATAAATAAATGTTTAAAAAAAGTTAAAATAAAAATATAGAGCTTATAATTTTTTTGCCTCTAAATTCATACATATTCTATAACTGGATTTATTCTGAAAAGATAGAAACTTTCTGGAAGACTGAACACTGAGATGAATCGTGCCCCAGGTGGAAGAAATTAGCAAGGACATATATACAAGGCAAACAGATTTTTTTAAATTACTCATAAACAAGAGGAGGAAGGTTCAGGCAAATAACTCCTCATAGTCTCAAAAATTATGGACAACATTACATTCGTAATTATTTTAAAAACCTCAAAGAAGAAATAAAAAGGTGCAGAGACAAGGTTATTAGGAACAGGAGAAGGCTGGTCGCACATCAGGAATGAAATGAAAAATTAAAAAATTAAATGGGAATATTACAATGACGAAAATAAATGAAGAGGGAAAGAGAAGCATTAGAAATAAAAGGACTGTGTTAAAAAGCAATTAGAAGAGAAAATAAGAAAAATGTAACAAAGGAAATCTAATATATACATAATTGGAGTTTCTAAGTTAGAAAAGAAAATAAATTGGAAAAATGCTAAATATATTTTTCTCACCTAAAGAAAGTTTCAAATCTGTCTTGATTTGTCTTGTTCATTGTCCCCATTCCCAGTTTTCCTGTTTTAAATAAACTCTCATTTTCTTTTCCAGACAATAACATTTTTTCAAACTAAGAATTATGAAGCAGTAGATGATTACTTCAAGTTGCAGTAAGTATGACTTTTAAAAGAACCTATTTGGTACGAAATATGCTATCGAGGTTATTGATTTCTAGGTATTCTTTTATTTCAGTGGCCTCATATCACTTTAAATATCCAGATTTCAAATTCCTTAAATGTCTGGATACATGTGAAATTACTATTCTGTATAAAAATGTAAAATACTCCTTGTAATGAAATGAAACCTATCAAAGTTTTCATTCATCCAACTGAAGATGCAAAAAAACGAGCCATTTCTTAATTCAGTAATTTTTGAGCGTGTTTTATCGTTCATTCCCATCCCAAAGTCTTCACATACTATCCTTGGGTAGACTGGAACTAATATCGGAAAGTCTTTGAGTAGAATCAGAGAAAACACCATCATTGACTCTTCTTGGAATTGGTAGGACCTGAGCACATAATTTCTGGAGGAAGCAACTAATCTGGAATTGTGTCTTAAGGCATTTCTAGGGTTATCATTATGTCCTGACTCGATACATTCTCTGGAAAAACAGCACTGCTACTCTAAGTGAGTTTGAGTACCTACTCTACACCAAGCACTTTCTAGGTGTTCAAAATACACGGTGAACAAGAAAGGAGGTACTCCTGCCATGGGACATATCTCTTGTGGGAAAAGACAAATGAGTCATCAAATAAATGAGCAAGATGATTTCAAATAGTTTTAACTGTTATTAAAGAAAGAAAACAGAATGAAGAGGGAGAGGGAGACCAGGAAGGGGAGGGAGAAAAGGCTACTTTAGAAACAGTACTCAGGGAGGCTCAATTCATCCCTCGCCCCCTCACCTGCCAACTTTTCTCTTGATTCTTCTACTGTTGTGTGTTCCTTGGGGTATTTTTGGTTTTCTGGATATTTACTCAGAATTCTGTTGCTATAGAATGCAAATCAAACTGTCCAGAACACTTGAGGTCAGTCCAAGACTTGAGAAAAAATACCAAAAGCTTTGAAATCAGCTGTGGCAAGAAAATAAAATCGATAAGAAAAATTGTATAGAAAATTATAAATGCAGGGGTGTCTGGGTGGCTCAGTTGGTTAAGTGTCTGACTCTGGATTCTGGCTCAGGTCATGATCTCATGGGTCATGGGATCGAGCCCCGTATCAGGCTCTGCACTGACAGCATGGAGCCTGCTTGGGATTCTTTCTGCCCCTCCCCCACTCACATTTTTTCTCTCACTCAAAAAAAAAACTTAGAAAATTATAGATGCAGCATTTATTATAGTGTCCTTCACAGATTTATGGTATATTACTGTATTTATCAAATCAAATATATTAGGAAACAAATCATAAATGACATAGTTAAGATTATAAGATGCTTCCTGATTTCAAAGGTGTTAAATGAGAAAAAAAAAGTACATATCTTAAATTGATGAAATATGGTACAGTGATTTAAAAGTATAAAAATGTGCCGTTTATATCCAAACTTATTTATTTACCTAATTATGATTTTAAAAATAAATATTAAAATGTGATGGATATTGGAAGAAAAAAGACCTTTGTGTATGGCTAGTTTGTTTTACTCTAGTTGTTTCGAAACAAACTGGAGTTTGTTCCCATTCTCTCCAAACACAAAATAATTCTCGTGCACTTCATCACCTAGAAGTTTGATCTCACTTTTGCTGCCAATCAGATCATATTATGTGGCCTAATGTGGTTCAGGAAACTAATTTCATACCTCACTCTTTATTGTTCCCAAAGTGTTGGGAGGAACAGATCTGTCGAGGCTAGAGAAAGAACAAACAGAGCGGCTATGACCTTCCGATCCCATCAGAGAGCAGGACAAAATGTCGCCAGCACAGCCTCCTTCTCTAGGGCCTGGGGGTGTTTATAAAACAGGGGTTGAAACGTTGATAGCTGCTCATTTCTGTTTCCCATCGGGCCGACCCAACACCAGCCCACCGTGAGGCGCCAAGAGCTTTACGGAGTGACCACAGTGCAGAGCTGCCTTAGCAGAAGCAGCGAGTGGCCACCACCACCACCACCCCCTTCTAGGCCTCTAGAATTCCTCGTGGGGCTCAGTCACCTCGTGTACATGGGATGTTTCATGGGCTCTACAGAAAGGCAGGATCGTGCCTGCCTCCCCTGTGATTCTATAATCACCTGCATGTGCTGTTTCTCCTAGAAACGAGAACATGGGTCTTCAGCTTATTCATGTCAGGCCTAGCGCCTCAGCAAGAACATGTCCGATAGCCCAGAAGGTGAGTGACATGGGTAGATCAAAACCTCTACCTCCGTGGTGGTGATAACGGTGGTGAACTGAATAACCCATAGAGTACTACTCCCCTCCTACGTTTGCGCTGTTTCTCTGTAGGGAAGAGATCAGGGAACAGGACTCTGGGAACAGACCACAGCTCTGCCTTCCATGGGTTTAGCATCAAAAAAAAGTAAGATACATAAACACATACAAAACTGTAAAATTATTAATTTAGGAAGACAAATAAAACTGTATAAAGGAAAACTGACGTTAATGAGAACAACAGAAGTTGGGTGCTTTGTCAGAGACTGCCAGTCAAGTCTACATTGATCCTGCATTTATTTCTTTATTCAAAAAAGTCGATCATTTCTTCATTCGAAAAATAATGTATCAGGTACTTGGTTTCTTTGTCTCAGTCTGGGCGCTAGGTCCAAAGACGACCCTTCCCTAGGGGTAAACAAGAGCAAGCGTGAGGGGATGAGAAATACATAGTTATCAAATAGCCAGAAGAGCTGGACTGTTGAAGAATCAGTAGAGGTTGAGCAGGCTGGTGCAAAGGGGATCCGACGCATACACCACAGCACAGCGCCCTGAAATCCCACCAGGGTGTTCAGGTGGCCGGAAGCACAAAGAAATTGAACACGAATTCTTCACCACCACCACCTCTTCTGAGTCCGTTCTAACTCCAAGGGATGCCTCCTCTCTTTATCCCCTCCCAGCCTAATTAACAATCAAGAGACATATATTGAGTAACTGCTATATACCAGGCATAACACAGTGAGGAATCCCTACAAGAAGAATTCAAAGGTACATGAGAGAACAGTCCCTGCACGTCAAGATCCTGGCACAAGGAACCTGTTCCTAGCAGGCGAGCTTCCTGAATGAATTTGGAGGGATGTGATCCAAGCTTGAGTGTGGCTGACACGCACATCGCTTCCCTGGGCAGGTGCACGCCGGCCACTCCCAGGCCTGCCTCCTCCGCCGCCTTCCTGGCTTCATCGTCACAGGAGGCAGGAAACCGCAACCTAGGCAGTCCTTCCCCAGCCTACGTCTGTGTTTTCCACCTCCGGGTGCTTGTCCCGTACAAGCTGCCTTCCCGAAGCACCTTGTGTGCCTCCGTCCCTTTTCCTGCCTCATCACTAGATTTGTTAGGGATCCCAACCACCGGATGCTGCCTAGCACAGCCATTCCAAAAGCAGGTTAATCTAACCCGAGTTCAGATCCAAGCCTTGCCGCCTACCGGCTGGGACAAGCTGCTCAACGGGAATTCACCGCTGCCTTGTTTGCAAAAGGGAAATGGGTCTTCCGGTATTTATCCACTCTAGAGAGTATTAAGCGTGACCCATTTGTGTAAAGTGCCCAGAACAGTGCCCATCACAGAGCAGCCATCCAAGATTACCAGTTTGTTTCTTGTCTCTCCTCCTCCACACACCCCAAGACACCGACAGTTCAAATCTAGCCGCCCTCGGAGCCCCACTAGGGGTACTTTGTATTGACTGCAGTGAAGCCACCCTGGTGAGCAAGTCCCCAGAAAGCCTTGGCGATTCCTCCCAGGATCAGTTTTCCCAGGGAGAGGTGGCGACACTACTGAATGCATTATCCAACATTTCTGTGTTGACAGCCTTTGATATTCCTGTCTCCGTTCAGTTGTTCTGTCCAGTTACAGGGCATGTGCTCTGTCCGATTCTGAGCTAAGTGAAGAGCAGTCCTACCCCGTCTCTGCACTTTAGGGAATGATGTTGAGTGTTTGCTTCGGCAGAACAGACACTAAAATTGGAGAGTAATATTAAAGAAAGAAAACCATTCAGCTCATGGTTTTCATTTGGGCTATATGCCAGAATCCCTCTAATTAGGTATCCAGTCCTGAGAACACTGTCAGCCCCGTAGCAGTGGGCGCGTGGGGGGCCCAGAAAACAGCCTTATTTGTGTGACCCAAACTCTGTACAGACGCCCCTGTTGGAATTCCACCTGTAGGTCAAGTTAGATTTTTAACCCCAGGCATAGTTTTTGATTTTTGTGAACTGGTCCCCAGGGGAGAGGGATGTTAAGACTAAGACATCAAGTGATGGAGGGTCCTGGCTGAAAGATTTGAGGACCTCGGTCAATCACGTGTGTCAAATGGATAGTTTAGTCAAGATAAAGGGCAGGCCCATGCTTCTGTGATTGGAAAACAAAGCTGTGATGATGACGGATGGCAAGGACTGTAGGTAGAGTTGCTGAGAGAACAAATCAGGACCTGTGACCGAGATCAGGTGGTACAGGCAATAAAATCCAAGAACCCCTGCTGCGATGCCTGCCTTTCAAAGGAAGGCAGAAGGGCCTTGGGTTCACAGGTGTAACTCTTTTAAATCCATCAGGCTCAGCTGGACATTGGTCTCTATCCCCATCCTCTGATCCCCAAGTCCTGCTCTGGGGTAGGGAGTATTAGAGCTTTTTCCAGATTTGCCTTGTGGAAATATGCAACATATGGAACATGTGTAAGACAGAAAGTGAGTGTCTAGATCACACCTAGGAAGCCTGGCGTTGGGGGGACAGGGTAGACAGCAATGAGGAAGGTATCTGGGAGCCAGGTTGAAATTGGAATAGGCATCCTGGTCAGGGAAGAACCAGGTCGCTAAAAGAAGTAAAATGAATAACTAGATATGTTATAGAAACCTACCAGCTGAGCCAGGTGCAAGCTGGAAGAACAGAGTTGATGATCATGGTCATAGAGGTGCTGGTAAAGGTGAGATTGGGTCAGTTTTCTGAGATACTGAAGTCAAAAAGCAGAGCACTAACCTTTGGGCCACAGTATGGGCAACAGGAAACAAAGACAGAAGAAAGAAATGCGATCAGAAAGGAGTAAACAGCACAGAACAGTATAATAAACCCTACATTTAAAAGGTTATTATTTCAAATCTTAGATATAATTGGTTTTAGCTCATGAGAATTGGAACCGCTGATCTCACCACTTAAATTGCTTCATTTTAGGCGTTCCAAATATACGCTGGCTGTGATCCTACTAAACGCATTGCTGTGAAAGGGCAAGTATATTTGCATTTGACCCGTCTTACTCTTTACATTTTAAAACAAATGGTGAACTACACGGTAATCACTGGTGGTACTATTAGCCTAATGACTGATACGTTCTTGATAAAATCCAAAGTTGAATTGACACTGGTGTCCAAAAGTTGGATTGACAGTTTGTTCGAACTAAATTTGTTTGAACTGTTTGCCGAGTCAAATCTCACATCTGAATCATCCAAACAGATAAAAAGAATGAACCTCTTTCCCTCTCACCAGCATTTTCCTCTGCCTTCCCTTTGAATAATCCAGTTCCCAGCTTCCTCCGTTAGCTCTCTCAGCTCTTCAACCTCCACCTCATCCCCAGAAAGTGAGAGGCAGCGACACTTACGTCTACTTCCCGTCCTACTCAAATCAGTCATAATCTCATCTCTGTCAGAGAATCGCTTGCATCCGCATCAGAGAAGCCTCACTTTCCTGCACCATTTCCCGTGGGAAATTTTTTTTCAGAGCAAACCTCTGAGAACCATCAGTGCTCCCTCCAGAGAACCCCAAGGTGGTGTGACTTCAACTGATCTTACTGTGATTCACGATGAAACACGCTGGATTTTGTCATCCACTTGCCAAAACTCTCTTCTGTAGTGTGACTCGGGGTCAGCATGCACAGTCCGTTCAGCTGAGAGAAACGGTGTACTTGACACAAGATGGTACTGCAACTCTTCTCCTGTGGTTGGGAGTAGGGTGAGCCGGGCTGCAGTGGCTCTTACCTGAGTCTATTTATGAAACGACTTGCTGTCATCCAAACAATTGTCTCTTCACCTGCCGTTCCAGTAATCTTTGGAGGATGGAATTGTAGTAATTGGTTGCTGGATTGGTGATAAGTTTTCTTATTTCATTCAGCAAGGAATTTGCATTTCCCATAATTCCTGTTCCAGGAAACACGAAGGCTAACTGATTTATACAGCGTAGAGCACCCTGCTTCTGGGATGGTCCATGTCCTTGCTCCTTAGAGAATGGTCAGGGGGCCAGCTCGGGCATCACTGGGAATTTATCAGAAATGCAGAATCTCTGGGCTTGTCCCACACCTGCTGAGACAGAACCTTTATTTTAACTAAATTTCCAGGCGGTTAGCAAGAGCATTAAAATTTGAGAATAACTGCTCTAAGTAATGTTACCAAAATCAATTCCCAGTACTAATGCACACAGAACCACCCCCGCCCCCCCATGCAGATCTCCTTCATCAGTGAAATGCAGCTTGAATCAGTCTGTTTCTGGGAGCGTCTACATAGCAATTGTCAGATAGCTGGTTGTTCTCCAGACCTACCTGAAAAGCATGGTTGAAAAACATAGATTTCAGAACCTTATTCCAGGCCTCTTAGTCAATGACCCACTGCTTTGGAACGCAAAAAATGACCCTCAGATCTTGAGTTCAGGTTGCGAGGGGCCTAAGGTTTTCACAGTTGTGAAAGGAGACCTATGGAGTTCAAGGTGCCCACGACAGGAGAGATGTCCGTGACAGAGGGCATCTCATGGGGTCTATTTGGAGTTTCAGGGCGGGAGATGGTGTAGACTTCCAATACCTCTCTAAACACATTGATGGCCAAGGTTCCTTCAGAGTTTCTCCCTTGCTGGAAGGACCCAGCAAAAATGGTCAAATGAATAATTTGACTTACTGAAAATTTTATCATTTTATAGACCATGATAGCCTTGTGTCTGTATGAATCCGAACTGGAAATTAAGTGAGCCCTTAAACTAGCCCCTTACCTGTACAACTGAGTCTCCAGTAACAATTAGGAATCTGTGTTTTTAAAAATATATGAGGAATAAAATAGTCAAAAGAAATGTACCTTATTTTGATAGATTTCCAATGAATTATTCCCATGTATCAAATATAGATAAAGCAATATATTTCAAATTCTGATGTCCTCAGAAACAGTTATGAAGCTGAGTTTTTAAAATAGAAATGCGAGGGCCACACACCAATCCCAGGATTCTAATTCAGTAAGTGATAATTTTGTGATACTTTCAAGTATGAGAATCACTGAGTTAAATGATTAAATGTTTGTTCAAGTATATAAAGAATGATGATATTACAACTTCATTATGTTTTACTTTTTTGTAGATTTAATAAAAAAGAATGTCTTCAGCATGATTTCTTTTACAATATTGAAAAGTAAGAAATAGTTTTAACATAAGCACTGAGTTTTATATTAATATAAAACCAATAATTTAGAATCAAGTAGTATTTATTCCTATTAACATCAGTCTTTTCTAAAATATGCAGGGGCGCCTGGGTGGCTCAATTGGTTAAGCATCCGACTTTGGCTCAGGTCAGGATCTCACTGTTCGTGGGTTTGAGCCCTGCATTGGGCTCAGTGCTGATAGCTAGCTCAGAGCCTGGAACCTGTTTCTGATTCTGTGTCTCCCTCTCTCTCTGGTCCTACCCCTGCTCACGCTGTCAATCTGTCTCAGAAATAAATAAAACATTAAAAAAAATTAAAATATGCATTAATTACTATGAATTTACCTCTAGGCACTGCTTTTGCTGCAACTCACAAATTTTTGATAAGTTGTGTTTTTATTTCCATTTAGTTCAAAATGTTTTACAATTTCTCTTAAGATTTCCTTTTTGACCCATGATCTATTTAGAATTGTGTTGTTTAATCGCCACACATTTGGGGAGTATTTTGTAATTATGTTTCTTTATTTAACTTTTGTAATACCTCCTTACCTAAACAAAGTAATGGTTTTAATTTTTAAGTTTGAAAAGAGGAAAGAAGGATAAGTAATGAAAAATTATTTTTTTACAGGTCATATTTGAGGAATAAGCCATCTAAAAACTTGGTAAGAAAACTATAATTTTATCAATCAGACAAATCTAGAAAGTAACTAAATCATTTTTCCTTTCTAGCGAGTAAAATATGATTGGAATGAATATGGCTGCCCATTAAGACTTGATTTTGGAGAAAAGTTTCACCCTGTGCTTCAACTGTAAGTACATTCTTACTAAAATTTTTAACTTACTTTGAACATTTCACAATGAAAGTATGAAAACAAAGCTAGTTAATCGTGCACGTAATAATAAATATCTTTGAGCACCCAATATATGCAACTCTAGGTTTTCAATACCAGCTGTACAAAGTTGGACTACCCATGGTGCCCGCCTGTTGAGGGAGCTTATAATTTCACCGCTGAGACATAGTGGATAACTGAGGCTTTTCTCAGGCATGCAGATGATCTTTTCACCCTTGCTGTACTCTCTCTCTCCCCAAGCTCTTACCAGCACCCCTGACTGTTTGATAGGAACCACCTTCCCGAGGTGACGTATGACTTTTCTTTCCATGGACCAACAATAACTGAAAGCTTGCAAGGAAACAAGCTACATTACCGATAAGGGATGGTACCTTGGGGAGATTTGAAAAATATTATCTCTCACTTAATTCTTAACAATGTTATTTTATAATAAGAATAAAATGCTTAAGCTTTTGCACGTAGTTTTATATTACTTTGCTTGTGTCTTTGATTTTATTCTTGATTTATGATTATAAGTAGGCTCCACACACAACATGGCACTCAAATTCATGACCCTCAGATCAAGACCTGAGCTGAAATCAAGAGTCTGACTCTTGGGGCGCCTGGGTGGCTTAGTCAGTTAAGCGTCCGACTTTCGCTTAGGTCATGATCTCGCGGTTCGTGGGTTCGAGCCCCGCGTCGGACTCTGTGCTGACTGCCAGCTCAGAGCCTGGAGCCTGTTTCAGAGTCTGTGTCTCCCTCTCTCTCTGACCCTCCCCTGCTCATGCTGTCTCTCTCTCTCTCCTAGAAATAAATACAAATATTAAAAAAAAAAAAAAAAGAGTCTGACTCTTAACTGACTGAGCCACCCAGGGACCCCAGGATTATAAAAGCTATGGAGCTTGTTGCAAAACTTAAAATATAGAAAAATATAAGAGCTAAGTGACCCATTTTCTAAATTTTTCTTTTGCTATTATAAACAAAATGGTAGTGAATATCTGCTTACATACATGTTTGGACACCAGTCCGGATATGCCATTAGGAAAAATTACTGGAAATGAAACTCCTATGTGTAAAATATCAAAATTTTAGTTAAGGCTTCAGGCTTTAGGGTTTGGGGGACCCCTTAGGCTAGAGACAACTTCTGAGGTCTCTGAGGGTGGGTAGGTGTGGCGTAGTGAATCAGATGCTCCAATGTAGTTTTGCTATGGGAATTTCCTTATTGGGACCCAGAAGTGCTGTGTCGTCATGTCCTGCCCACCACTCCTCACCCATGGCAGCTGTAAGATTCTGTGCTGTGCTCTCCTCATCATTGTCCTACATTCCCTCTGTCATGGGTCCTCCGAGCTATCAGGCCATTTTGCTATCTTCTTGAGGTCTGTTCTTCTTCTAGACATCTAATGATGCCACTGCTTCTCCTGAGAACCCTTGAAACTCCTTCCACCACTGAGGCCTCATTTTTCTCTTTATTTATGTGGCTTTGTTTTTTAAGTTTTTATTTTAATTCCTGTCAGTTAACATACGGTGTTACATTAGTTTCAGATGTACAATGTGGTGATCCAATAGTTCCACACATCACCCTGTGCTCATTATGACACATGCACCCCTTAATCCCCATCACCTATCTTTCCCATTCTCCCTACCTCCATACCGTCTGGTGGCCATCAGATTGTACTCTATAATTAAGAATCTGTTTATTGATTTGTCTTTCTTTTTTTCCCTTTCTTGTTTGTTTTGTTTTTTTTTAACTCCACATATGAGTGAAATCAGATGGTATCCATATTTCTCTGACTGACTGACTTCACTTAGCGTTATATCTCTTGTTCCATCCATGTCATTGCAAATGGCGAGATTTCATTCTTTTTTATGGCTGAATAATATTCAATCATACACACACACACACACACACACACAGATGATAGATAGATAGATAGATAGATAGATAGATAGATAGATAGATAGTCTTTATTCGTTCTTGATTCATTCACCAATCAATGGACACTTGGGCTGTTTCCATATTTTGGCTATTGTAAATAATGCTGATATAAACATAGGCTTGCATGTATCTCTTTGAATTAGTGTTCTTGTATTCTCTGAGTCTATACCCAATGGTGAAATTGCTGGATCGTAAGGTTCTTCTATTTTTAATTTTTTGCATTTCAGTTTTTCCAGATGCCCCAAAAATGGGTCTTGTTTTTTTATCCATTCTATCACCCTATGTCTTTTGATTGGAGTGTTTAATCCACTTACATTCAAAGTAATTATTGATGGGTATAAACTTACTGCAATGTTATCACTTTGTTTATTACTTGGTTATTTCTCAAGATTTTTCTCTGATCCTTTCTTGGCTTTCCCTCATGTTTTGTTGATTTTCTTTAGTGATATATTTGGATTTCTTTCTCTTTATTCTTTACGTACTTATTAGCAGTTCTTGATATATGGTTAGCATCAGGTTTGTATATAACCTTTTCTGTGTAGCAGTCTATATTAAGTTCATGGCCATTTAAGTTTGAAACCATTCTCTTCGCCTCCCCTACCCATGTTTTAAGTATATGTTTTATATCCTTTTTTGTGCAAGCTCCTTGACTGATTTTTTTTTTTTTTTTTTACAGAACTATTCATTTCTTTAGTGTTCCTTACCTCTCTTCTTTTCTATATGTAGTAGTGGAGTCTGTTCTACCAGTCCTCAGATGACTCTCTGGTTTATTGATTTGGATGTGGGTGATATCTAGTTGAAGATGTGGGATGGGGTAAGCTCAGGGTCCTCCTATTCTTCCATCTTCCCAGGCCCCTTGTTTGTTTCGTTTTTGTTTAATGCAGTGCCTAATCCCCCAGGGGTACATAATCTTAATGTTCTCTCCCAGAGAAGTGTACTCTTCAATTCATTATTATTAAACACCTTTGAACCTTTTGCTCTGCTAGGCCCTGGGAATTCAAAGAGAAATAAGATAGGATTTCTGTTCCCAGAGCTCAAGAGCTTGATGAGTTAGATAAACATATGAACTGATATGGAATAATTAAAAAAAAAAAAGGAAACTCAAAAGAAAAGAATCCAACCCAGCTGTGGAAGCGAGATGAGTTTTGAGCAATATTTCCAGAATAACTTGCATTTGAGCTGAGTCACTGAGTCTTAAAGGATAATGAATCTTTAGCTGAAGGCGGGGAGGGAAGAAAAGTGGGAAAAGTGATAGCGAACTCCACTGGGTGAGCCTTTCAAACAAAAATGATGGTGAGGAATAAACTCACTCATCAGTGAGTAAAATAAATATTTTACTGTTGCACAGTTCAACAGTAAAATGCTGTTGGGGCATTAAGTGAGGCATGAGGTGTCAGGCCACGAGGCTGGGAAACTAGACAGGTGGAGTCCAGCTCATGGGAGATTTTCTGTCCATTCTGTGGTAGAGTGGCATGATCAGATATTTGCCTTAACTAGTTCTCTCTGGGAAAAATGTAGAAGATGAATTTCAGGAAAACAGGTCCAAGTAGGGAGACCAGGTAGTAAACTATGCTGGTAGTCCATGGAGGTAAAAAAAAAAAAAAAAAAAGAAGCAAGGACAAAGAAGAGGAATTATTTATCAGAAAAATGAGTGATTATAAATGGTCGGGCTTGACAACTGATTGATAACGATAACTGACAGAAGACAAGAGAGAATGAGGAAGACGAGTGAGTCCCAGTGACATCAATCAGAAGAGAGCTCCACAAACTTCCACCACTTATCTACTCATCTGCAAACACCTGTACCCTTGAACTCTGTCTATCTTCCTATCATCATAGGTGAACTACATATACATGTAAGGCCCCCATCTCCATCTGGACCCCCACCTGCTTTCCGAATTAAGAGCATTGCTCCTGAAACTGGCCCCTCCTCCTCCCACATCATCGTTTGCCTCCTGACTGTATCATCACAGAAATCTGCAGTTCTCCCCTCATTAAAAACAAAACACACACACAAAACCCCTCTCTTGACCCCACTACCTCTTTAGCTACCATACTCACTGGGACTCACTCTTCTCCCCTCCCCCAGCCCCTCTCAGTGGCCTCCATATTGCTACGCCCAGTGGTCAGTCCAAGGACTCACCCTATGTGACCTCGTTAACAAGAATTGCATAGCTGGTCACTCTCTCCTACTTGAAATGTCTTCTTCACCTGGCCTCCTGGACATCACATTTCTCCTACTTTTCCTGCTACTTCGTGGTACCGTACCATAAACCAAGTGCAAAAGACAGGGTGGCTGAAAGGTTTGCTTACGGTGTCTTTAACTACAGATTTTTTTAAATTGTGGTAAAATATGCACAACAATAGATAGTGAGCATTTGGATGTATATATTGTATAGTTAGCCAATGCAATACTGCACAGCAGGTTAAAATGGATGAACTAAGATGGTTATAAGAGGGAATCAGATGGTCAGTCACAAAGTTCAGGTTGGATATGGAAGGAAGAGTTGCCGGGAGAGATCAAGAGACTGGAAACTTCTATGGATCCATCTTGAAACCTAATACTGAGTGTGGGGGGATTACCAAAATATACGTACAGTGTAATATCATGTATGTCTATTTACAAACCCACAAAGAAATACTGTGTATGATTTCTGGATATATTTATGTATGAGTGAAGTTTAAAACCTAGATGGGAATGATGTATAACAACTTTCACATATTTGAAATGTGAAATTTCTGCATATTTGAAATATTTCCTAACTAAAATGAAATAAGCTACAGGAGCCAGGTCCATGAAGAAAACTGGAGAAGTAGCAAAGTCCCAGATGGCAATGTTTTTTGTTTTTTTTTAAATATTTTTATTTATTTCTAGGAGAGAGAGAGAGACAGCGTGAGCAGGGGAGGGTCAGAGAGAGAGAGGGAGACACAGACTCTGAAACAGGCTCCAGGCTCTGAGCTGTCAGTCAGCACAGAGCCCGACGCGGGGCTCGAACCCACGAACCGCGAGGTCATGACCTAAGCGAAAGTCGGACGCTTAACCGACTAAGCCACCCAGGCGCCCCCTAGGTGGCAATGTTGAAAGAAGAACCAATTCATCCTCTGAGACTTCGGGGGAAGGAGTCAAATTAAATGTAGAAAAGACTGCTTTGGAAAGAGGAGTGTGGGAGTGGAGAGAGGTCACGTCTGACAGCCTCAACCTACTTACATGAAACAGAAGGGACCTCTTGTAAACTGGGAGCCCCCAGGGGTTGGGGAGGGGCTTTCGGAGGGTGTCAGGGGTCACCGAGGGTAATGTGAGAAGGTCTGGCTAAAGGGACCAGTAGAAAGGTGATCAGACAACACCGAAGGCACAACTGAGTTCAGACACCACGAGTGCGTTCAGTCCCACATCTTTGAATTCTCAGGTAGCATGGGCATGAAGGCAGAAGGCACAGCGTGGCAGCCAAGGCGGGGGTGAGATGTTGGAGGCAGGGCCAAAGCAAGTGAATGAAGC
Organism: Hyaena hyaena; assembly: GCF_003009895.1. Lineage (NCBI taxonomy): Eukaryota > Metazoa > Chordata > Mammalia > Carnivora > Hyaenidae > Hyaena > Hyaena hyaena. Next base: position 1,678,786 of record NW_024080758.1, read on the forward strand.
CAGGATGCTGGGCCGGGAGGAAATTGCCTATAGGAGGAAAGCCGAGAGGGGTCGGGACTGGAAGTCTGGGGAGGTCAAGGGGCAGATGAGAGGCTGTGAGGGCTGAAGAAGGCGGGGCCGGAGAGCAGACAGCAGCAGCCCTACTTTGGACCACGTGGGGTTACTTACTTACATCTCTGGTACCAGGACTCACTTGATAAAGCATGTTGCTTCCGATTCATTCTCCTGGGATACTTAACCCAGCTGTTAAAGCATCACAAACAAAGAGGAAAAGACTTGGTTAATGCCGTGGGCTACCTGAGTGGCCATGCAGGACTGAAAACATATGCATCCAGGGGATCGACAGAGAGGTCTCGCCTTCTGAATTCCAAAAGGGAAATTCACAGGGGAGAAATTACAAGTTGAGGGAAGTTACTTGCCAAGTAGTGACATTTCGGAATTTCTCAGGTCTCACTGGTATCATATCATTTTAATGAACAGTAATGAAAATAAGCCATGCTTACACGGGCAAGTACTTTTGTCCTATATGCTCGATGAAATAAATAAAACATCATCAAAGAGCACTCATTCTAAACCCAGGAAATATGGGATCATGTAATTTATCCTTATTGCCACTAGATGGCACTATAGCTCATTGCTTTTGTGAGTGTCAAAAGCTGTGGGCTCCCAGTTGAACCAAGATCTTTTTTTGAATTTAAATAAAAGGTATGGCTTTACAACTAGTTCTTAATAATTCAGGAGTGGGACGGTTTTCAGAAGATGCAGTCGAGCATGCTGCACCTTCCAAATCTGGAATGAGAGCTTCGCTAAAGCCTGCCCCAAATCTCGGAAACTGCCTACAACGTTGTGTGTCACACACATGTGTGCATTTTCCTGTGGGAGGAACTTTAGAGTTCCTCCAGTGCTGGGAAGAAGGAAGCTAACCCCTAGCTCGTCACACCTGAGTTCACGCCTTTATGATTCCTAAAAACGAATTAAGATGAACATAAAATAGCTTCCTCAGATACCACTTCCTGATGTGGAAAAATTCCCTGGCCAGCTGGTTTTTACAAGCAAGAGGGGATGGCGTCGGGCTGTAGGAGACGTGGAGCCCGTGGAGCGACCGGAGACGTCGGGCAGAGACGCAGGCAGTGGGTAAAGAAACGGTGTCAAGGACCCATGACCTTTTATGGAGGAACACAAACGTGGGAAGCAGAACGTATCAGACCTGCGGCAGTATTCCTAGAGTCAGAGCCCAGAAGCAAGTACCTGAGACCAAAGTCCTAAGTGAAATTTCCATCCGGGGGCGGGGGGGACATTCTCTTTCAGAAAAATAAGCAGAGTGACCATGTTTAAAAACAAGGCAGCAAGGTCTGGTATGCACAGCTGTAACTTCACCAGTAACTGAACCTGAACTTTGGCCTCAGGCCCGTTTCCATCTGGTCGCAAGAAAACAATAATGACCTTAACGATGTGAAGGAACATCCCTTTGGAAACTCACTGAATTGGGGGTGAATACTCTAAGCTCAATGGGGCCGATGTCTCCAGTGCTGGCATCTGGGGAGTGGGTTCCCTGTCTGCTGGGGTCTGCCGGGGGTGGAAGCCATCACGAGTTCTCTGGGCACGAGCTGCACACGGCTGTGGCTCCGGGGGGCTGGCGAGCACTCCGGCTTCTCGGCCCCTTGTCAGGTCTCACTGCTGCTGCCCGTCCCCTGACACTCAGCCCTGAACCCCAGCCGGGTCCTCCCGGGAGATCCAGAGCATTAGCTCTCATAGTGACTTTGTGCTTTAATTCACTGGCACAGAACAATCACCCAAAGAATGTGTGTGGGTTCAATGACACCAGGGGCCCTTGCTGTGCCCTTCCTCTGTCATCCCTTCGGTCTTTCTCCCTGTACATAGTTCCTGTCAAACTGAAGAGCTCTTCTGGCTCCAGCTGTTACAACGGTGACATTGGTCTGGTTTGTTACTATGAGGTGGATTTTGAGAGCTGAAGGAAACCTGTGCCGAAGGCACAGTTGTTATTTTACAGATAAGTGAGGATATCGAGGCTTCCAGAACATAAGTCACCTCCCCAGGGCCGCATGGCTGGCTGTTCAGGGATAAAGACAGGACTGAAAAGGAAGCCCACCAGGCGGGAAAGCCGCCGCTCCTAACCCCTGTCCTTTACCCCTCAACTACTATTGTTGTGCTTGCTGTCTCACGCAGATTCAATGAAAATGGCTATATTGAAGACGTGGAAGTCAATTTCATCGTGTGGGAAATCCACGGCAGGAATGACTACAGCTTTAATAACACTATGAAGAAGGTATGTGTCGTCCCATGTTTAAATCTATATATAAATTATCTGAGGAAAATAGAACCGGCTACACGTGGGTAGAAAACAAATACGACCTATGAATTAAATTTTGTGACTACTGAAATTCATTTGCCCTGAAAGAAGCTCTGGTCATATACACAGACGTAGGGGCGCCCAGGTGGCTCAGTTGGCTGAGTGTCCAACTTGTAATTTCGGTTCCAGGGCACAATCCGAAGGTTGTGAGATCAACCCCACATCGGGCTCCACGCTGGGTGTGGAGCCTTCTTGAGATTCTCAGTCTCCCTCCTGTCCCTCTCACCCACCCACCCAAGCCCTCATTCTCTCTCTCAAAAGTAAAATAATAAAATAGAATAATTTACAAACAGACTTAAAGAGGTCAGAAAATAAAAGATGTTTATCTCAGGAGGATGCAATTATAGGTGAATATTTTCCCCTCGCTCCACACTATATTTAGTGTTTGATAAATTGTGGGTCTGCCTCTGCCCCTCATACATTCACCACGCTTGTGCTAAATGAAAGGCACGCTCTCTAGGTTTCATGTCACTTGACTTCTCTGAATATTTGACTCGCTGACTTTGGCTTTACTGTCCCCACACTCTCCCGGTTTCCCTCCACCCTCGGACTGGTCGATCTCAGCCTCCCTGGTGACAACTTTGCAGGTCTTGTCAGGAAGGCCTCACCCCTCCTGGCCACCACACTTCACTCCCCTGTGCGGTCTTCTGCCTTGAGGACCTCCCATCGCGATGGAGCCTCTCCAGAAGTCACCAGCATCGAGTCCTGCTTTTCCCCAGAGATCTCAAACTCAAACAAAGGCAGGGATGACTCCTCCCAAAGGAACTTCCTCATCTGTCAGAGACCTTAATTCTCCAAGGAGAACCGACCCAGATAGCAGCCAAGAGACAATGAGGTGCACCTGCTACCCCTCCAGGATGTTGCAAGAACTAATCGTCTTTTAATTATGTGGCCCAACAAACCCATCCCACGGTGTTCCTCCTGCACTTGTCCAGTGCCCAACATGTGATTCCTTCCCAACTACCCTCTCCCCACAGTCTCATCCCCAAACTATTGTGTTCTTCTTACACCTGGGCCCATATTTCCTGGCCCCCATTCCTCTCCACCTTCTCAAACCTTTCTAATATACCCTGGGGTTCAATGCCCTTGACCCTTCTTCAGTAGACCTTCCTCAGACAATACAGTTCCCCCTGTTTTCCTCTCAAACTAACGGTTCTCTTTCTCCACCCCCCCCCAGTGTATTTCAAGATGAGCTGCAGAACTAAAGTGCTCCCTAATCCACAGTTCTCATTGCCAGATCAATAACCCCATCACCCTAACTCAAGTGTGATTTGTTTGAGGCCCCTGTCACCCAGGTGTCATGTACCCACCCCTGGGCCGTTGCTGTCACTCACGCAGAACTTGCTGAGTCCTCCTCATGGCCTGAAAGCAGTCACAGTTGACCCCTGACTTCAGCCAGCCATCACATACGGCTGTTGCTAGGAAGAGGCTTTCTAAACAGGGATGACGCTTCCCAGCCCTGTTTGCATCTGGGTGGGGCCAGGTGACTGGTTCTCACCACCCCGGAATGAGCAGAAGGGATATGTGTCACGTGCAGGGTGAAGGGCTAAAGAAGAGATCACGTGAACTTCCGTGCTTCCTGCCTTCCTCCACATGTCAGTCTATTACAGCAACAATTAAAGATGGAGTAGATGCAGGCTGGGTAAGAAGGATCCATGAGGGCTCTTCACGGGGCCACTAGACAGAAAAGCCACTCCACTACTTGAGGAGAGCCATCCATAGGAACCATCTCACTAGGACTATGTGTGATCAGGAATTGAACTTGAATTCATAAAAACCGTGAGGGTGGGGGTTTATAGCAGCACAGCAAAGCCTGCCTTGACCGAGACCAGCCCCCCTGTTATAATTACATTTAAATTCAAATGCTCCGGGGGCACCTGGGTGGCTCAGTCGGTTAAGCCTCCAACTCTTGATTTCAGCTCAGGTCATGATCTCATAGTTTCATGAGATCAAGCCCCACGTCGGGCTCTGGGCTGACAGTGTGGAGCCTGCTTGGGATTCTCCTTCCCTCTCTGCCCCTTACCTCCTTGCACTCTCCCTATTTTTCTCAAAAATAAATAATATGTAAAAAATTTTTTTAAAAATTGTAAATGCTAACACTCCAGTCTCTGACCTCAACCCCCAATTCTCTAGCCCTGTGGTTTTTATTCCCACTACTCCTCTGCCTCTTTTCCTTGCACACATCTGGACATCCACCATATTGAGCCCTCTGCTCTCTCCATCTCTGCCACCCCCACACTTCCTCTTCTCCTGCCTAACTTGAGCTCCATGGTTTAGTCCTTCAGCCACCATCTTGCCAATACCTGCAAGTCACCTTCCCCACTGCTGTTCCCGTGCACCATGCGGCAACTTTCAACATCGATCATTCTGACTTCTCCATGCCTCTGAGCTGCCGATCGCTTCTAGAGACAAAAAAAAAAAAAAAAAAATCAAAACTGCAGTAACTGAAGAATTCGACTATTAGGAGTGATGGCTGAAAACAGAATTAACCAACTGTAAGAGAGGTCAGAAGGAAATGCCCAGAACTATGCACAGGGAGATAAGCTGATTGAAACTATAAGCAAGAACATGGTGGAGATTCACTGTCTACATCTAAGGACTGGAGTCCTAAAAAGAGAGGAGAGAGAGTGTTGGGCAGAAGCAATATTTTCCCAAACTGGTGAAAGACATCAAAGCACAGAAAAAGTAATCTGCATCCAGAAACACTATGGTAAAATTTCTGAAATCCAAAAGAAAGAGAACCTTAAAAGTAGTCAAAGCAAAAAAGAAAAGGTGCCCTCAAAAGAGTAGCTATAAGTCTTAAAGCTTATTTCTTTATAGAAATAATGCAAACCAGAAAACTTCGAACAAAAATATCTTTAAATTGCTGAACGAAAATAAATTCCAAATCTAAAATTCTACATGCAATGAAAATCGCCATTAAAAATGAAAGTGAACAACAGATAACGCTTTAAAAGACATGGGAAATTAACAGGGGGAAATCTTTAAAGTCAAAAGAAATGAACAATGGGATAAAAAGGGTTTCAGAGCAAGTGACAAATACGGAAGTTAGGCAAAGGAGATCGAAAAGATGGGTCAATGGAATCCCTAAAAAAGAAAACCGGAACAAAGGAACAAAACCAATGCTAATCATTCAGGAAAACATCTCTCCCACCCACCCCTCCCCCCCAACCCTGGCCAAGAAAAAAAGACTTGAAGCTTCATATGGAAAGAGCAAAGAATATCAGAACAGGAGCGCCTGGGTGGCTCAGTCATTTGGGCATCTGACTTCGGGCTCAGGTCATGATCTTGCAGTTCATGGGTTCAAACCCCACATCGGGCTTTGTGCTGACAGCTCAGAGCCTGGAGCCTACTTTGGATTCTGTGTGTGTGTCTCTCTCTCTGCCTCCCCCCACCCCCCACTCATGCTCGCTCTCTGTCTCTCTCTCTCTGTCAAAAACAAACATTAAGAAACAAAAAGAATCTCAAAACAGCCAACCCAAGTGAGCATGTAGGCAAAAAAAAGCAAGCAATTCACATGTAAGGAAAATAAAGTTATTGTTTTTGTAGCAATGCTTTATGCCAGAAAGAAAAATGGAGTAAAGTATTTAAGATACTAAAGGAAAATAAACACTGAGCCAAAGATTTCATATTCAGCAAAACTGAGGACTCTAGAAAAGGCACAAACTGCTATTAACATGTAAAAAGCTCCGATGATATTGTTCCCATGAGCCCTTCCTGGGTAACTTACTAAACAATAACCTTCAAACAATGACAATTACTACTAAAGAGGCAGCAACATAAGAACTAGAGGAAGGTTTGGGGTGCCTGGGTGGCTTAGTCGGTTAAGCGTCCGACTTTCGCTTAGGTCATGATCTCGCGGTTCGTGGGTTCGAGCCCCGTGTCGGGCTCTGTGCTGACTGCCAGCTCAGAGCCTGGAGCCTGTTTCAGTCTGTAACTCCCTCTCTCTCTGACCCTCCCCTGCTGACGCTGTCTCTCTCTCTCCTAGAAATAAATAAAAACATTTGAAAAAAAAAAAAAAAAAGAACTAGAGGAAGGCATAAGATAGAGTTACTTACAAATGAAGCAAAGCAAGGGTTAAAAGGGAAAGAGAATAGTGTATAATGGATGTATCCTGACAATAGAGGTATAATACAATTATAAAATAAATAGGAGAATGTTAAGATCATATGCCAGGGGGAAAATATAGCTGTTTTCAATAATCACGATAGTGTTGGTAATATTAGTTATTCGGATGTTGTGAGGTATGTAATGTGAGATATTCTAATACTGTCATTCTCCATCAAGTTTTTTGGCATAAAAGCAAGGAGACACATATGTAAAGTAGAAGAAGTTACACAAAAAAATCCTGAATTTGAATAGGACTCAAAATAAACTCATGAGGTACTAGAAACTCATATGATTTGGATATAATATATTGTTCATAGAGAGAGAAATTTTTCCTATGCTGTCCATTAAAATCCCTAGAAACATAACTAATCAGTACAATTATTCTCAGTACTCAGATGGTTACCTTGAAATATTATTTCTCACTAAAAATAACTGGGAATTCTTAAATAACTAATTCCAAGCCTGGAGGAGGAAATGTACTTGATGGGTTTGGAAGAGTTTGGCATACCCTATAGCAGGGAAGTGCCAAAGGCTGCTAGGGTTATGTCGAAAGTCATCTGAAGTGAACATGAAGAGGTTCCTACTGGCTAGAGACAGGACAATCCGAGCTTCCTCAAGGATAATTACTGCAATATTGCCAAACATGTTAAACCTATGAGTTAATAAAGATTTTTTTCAAAAAGATGCCTTTGGAGAATGATATAAAACCAACTCCTTATTTTATTAATTGGCAAATAAAGACAAAGACACAAATATTTCTACTACTTGCTTCAAATGAACTATACCAGTGGGTAACCAAGTAATAGATAAGGAGAAACATCTCTTTATAAAATTCTTCCAGTGAACAAATGGAAAAAGAGAGAGAGGGGGAAAGAATTAGAATATCACCACTTTAAGCCCAAATAATAGAGGTTACTATAAACAAATTTATATTAACAAACTTGACAGTGAAGAATTGGATAAAACAGACAAATGCTGTGAAAAATATAATTTACCAAAGTTTCTTATATTCAAAGCAAAAAACAGACATCTCTAATCCCAGATGGCTTTCCTGATGAAATCTACCAAATGTTTAAGGACTTTTCTCCTTCAGCTTTTTAAAAACTCCTCCACAGTATTCAAAAGTATTCCCAACTCATTTTGTGAGTACAGAGCGACCTGCTGACGACCTTAAAAGAAAAGGGAATTATGAGCCAATCTCACCCATGACCACAGATACAAAGCACTGAACCAAAACACTGGCAAATCAAACTCGGCAATCTATTTAAAAATCACACATTTTTGTTCCGACAAGTTTTGTTTATTTTATAAATGAAGAGTTGGAATGTCATTTAAAAATCAAAGAGATCCAGGGGCGCCTGGGTGGCTTAGTCAGTTAAGCGTCCGACTTTCACTTAGGTCATGATCTCACGGTTTGTGGGTTCGAGCCCCGCGTCGGGCTCTGTGCTGACTGCCAGCTCAGAGCCTGGAGCCTATTTCAGTCTGTGACTCCCTCTCTCTCTGACCCTCCCCTGCTCACGCTGTCTCTCTCTCTCTCTCCTAGAACTAAATAAAAACATTAAAAAAAAAATCAAAGAGATCCACTATATTAACAGAATAAAGGAGAAGAAGCATGGATTATTATAATAGCTGGAAAGCCATGAGATTAAAAAATTATTCATACTAACATTATTTTAAAAATATATCTTGGAATTATCAGGGTCATGAGTTTAAGCTCCACATCGGGAGTGAAGCCTACTTTAAAAAAAAAAAAAAAAAAAAAGAATAACACCAAAATAAATCTTAGAAAGTTTTAAGTATATGGTAACTTCCTTAACCTGATAAAATATAAGTACCAAAAAAACACACCAAAAACAAAAATAAAACTATAGAAACTTCTTTCTCAGTGGTGAAAATGTGAAAGCTTTCTCTCTGGAGTCAGGAGTGAAATGAGGGGGCCAGTTTTCCCCACTTCTATGCAACACTGTTTCTCATCTCTGTAATAAGGCAAATGATACAATACAAATTAATTAAAAGCATGAGAACTGGAAAGGAGGAAATAAGACTGTCCTAGTCACTGGTAACATTACTTTTCATGTGAAACCCTTAAAATAAGGTCAATATACAAACATCAATGGTTCCCCTTTACATCAGCAAACATTTAAATAATGAAAACAATTAAATATACATTTTTCAATGACATTAAATATATTAAATATTAGCAATAAATTTGTATACAAAATGTGTGTGTATGTACAACACATATGTGTGTGCACAAGTTCTTATTAAGTTTTTTATTTTAGTTCCAGTATAGTTGACCTACGGTGTTATATTCGCTTCAGGTACACAATATAGTGACTCAAAATTCCATACATCACCTACTGCTCATCCCAAACACGGTCCTTCATTCCATGACCTGTTTCGTCCATCTCCCCCACCCTCCTCCATTCTGGTGACCATCATTGTGTTCTCTACAGTTAAGAGTAGATTTCTTGGTTTGTCTCTCTTTCTTTCCTTTGCTTGTTTTGTCTCTTAACTTCCTATCTGTACACTTTTTTGGCAGAGTGGTTGTTTAAATGAAGCCCAGACTTGGAAGTCAATGATTGCACGTAACAAACACCTCCCACTAGGAGAGGTCTGGGGGCCTGAGGTAAGGAAATTATCACCCAGCAAACTTTATATATAATAACTAAATTGGCATTTCGGCATTAACAAAAGATTCATGGAAACATTTTGGATTTAAATTGGTTTTTGCAACTCAAATCCAATTTTTCTATCGGATTAATATTATGATTTCAAAAATGCTCCATCTTATTTCTGTTTGGTCTTCCATTGCTCCTGTGATACTAACAATTTTAACTTTTTTCTGCTGAAATCTGTTTGCAGATTTATTAACTGTCTGACAAACAGGTTGAAGCATTGAGAGTAAGTCTTTCTAAAGAACACCTGAAGTTTCAATTCTTATACAACGAAAAGACCACTTCTGAATGCCAACTATCGGTCCTATACTATAATATTTTCAATTTTCTTCCATCAAACTTTCTTCAGTTGAAATTAATTTATGTTATATGAAGAATCAAATCATGTCTCATGAATAAAAGGGAGCTATACAGTACCTGAGCCTGTAAAATGTAAATCCTACAATGAGAATGTTACTTTACTTCTACATCAGAATCTATGCATGTCAAGACAGAGATCTGTACCAAAAAATGTGTATTATCCTCTATATTCCCAGCCCTAAACATCCCACTTCCCATCCACCACTCTTTACCCTTCCAGCAACATAACCCTAGAACCTTTACTATAATGATCCTTTGGACAATCCTTCAACCTCAAAATGACCTTCAATCCAGTGACCCCACCATCCTCACTCCACCCCCAGGTTCTCTTGCTCTTTGTGCAGCTTAAATTCCATGGTCAATAATTATATCACTCTGTTGATATGTACCCTCAATTCCCTCCTTCCTCTCACTTCTTCATGTGGCTAAATCACAACCCTCATTAAATCCAACTATCCGCCTTGGCATCTGACTGGTGGTTGGAGGAAAACATACCCCTGCTGACTGGTTTCACTTTAATCTCATGATTAAAACAGTCCCTTAATACTGCCCAACAAACATAGGTGTATTTCTCCAGATCATTCCCTTCTCCCCCCTAGCTATCACACATACTTTCTCCTTTCTCCTACAATCTGCAACACCTCTTCCCCTAGAAAAGGATTCTAAGGTTTTTGTCTTTGTTTCCTGTTCAGAACTATAAGCACTGTTTTTCTTATGCTATCGGAAAACCGGGAGACCTGAATCAACCATATGAGATCATCAACAAGTCTAACTATAACCATTTAGTTTGGCCCGTAGACCATTCTGGAATGTATGTGTTTCGTGTGAAGATCCTGGATCCAAACTATAGGTGAATATAGATATTTTATGATAATAGTTTTAGCATTTAAAGGGATAATCATGAGGTTGAATAAAATTTCCACTATGCTCTACAAAGTCCAATAAATGAGTCACACTAAACACGACAACATCACATAAGGCAAGAGGGAAGAAAATGCCTAGAAGGAAAAATAAAAATGCTATAGGATCTGGGGTCACCATTACTAGAAGAGATTCATGAAACACTGACCCAAAAAGATATATGCACCCCCATGTTCATGACAGCATTATTTATAATAGCCAAGACATGGAAGCAACCTGAGTGCCCATTAATGAGGGAATGATAAAGAAGATGTAGAATATATATGTACGTATACAAGGGAGTATTATTCAGGCAGAAAAAAAGGAAATCCTCTACCTCAAGAAGGAAGAAAAATCTGAAATAAACAACTCAACTTTATACTTCATAGAACTAGAAAAAGAAGAAGGCCCGGAGTTTGTAAATGAAAGGAAATAACAAAGATCAGAGAGGAAATAAATAGAGACTAAAAAGACAATAGAAACTAAGTTGGTTTTTGAAAAGGTAAACAAAATGGACAAATTTTTTGCTAGCCTCAACGAGGAAAACAGAGAACTCTAATAAATAAAATTAGAAATGAAAGAGAAGTTACAACTGATACCAAAGGAATATATGGGATCATAATAGACTACTATGAACAATTATATGCCAACAAGTTAGACAACCTAGAAGAAATGGGTAAATTCTTAGAAACCTACAACCTACCAAGACTGAATCATGAAGAAAATGGAAAATCAGGGGCACTTGGGTGGCTCAGTTGGTTGAGCATCTGATTCAGTTTCAGCTCAGGTCATGATCCCAGGGTGGTGTTATCAAGCCCTGCATCTTGCTCTATACTGAGCATGGGAGAGGGGCATTTCTCTTTCTCTCTCTCTCTTGTTCGCTCACTCTCAAATTAAAAAAAAAGAAGAAGGAAAATCTGATTAGACTGATTTCTAGGAAGGAGAGCAAATCAGTAAGAAAGAAAGCTCTCAACAAACAAAAGTCCAAGACCAGATGGCTTCACTGGTAAATTCTACCAAACGTTTAAAGAATATCTAACCTTCTCAACTCTTCTAAGAAATACAAGAGGAAGGAATAGTTCTAAACCCATTTTATGAGGCCAACATTAACAAGTACCAAAGCAAGACAAAGATACCACAAGAAAAGAAAATTACTGGTCATTACCCCTGATGAACATAAATACAAAAATCCTCAATGAAATATTACCAAACCATATTCAACAATACATTTAAAAAGGGCCATATACCATGATCGAGTGGCATTTATTCCAAAGATACAAGGATGAGTTACAGCTGCAAATTAACCAGTGTGATGTGCCACATTCACACAATAAAGGGTAAAATCATAATGATCATCTCAATAGGTGCAGAAAAGCATTTGACAAAATCCAACATTCATTTATTATTTAAAAAAAAAAAAAAAACTCCAACAAAGTGGAGAAGGAACATACCTCAACATACCAAAGGGCATATATGACATGGTTAACAACATAATGAATGCCGAAAAGCTGAAAGCCTTTCCTCTAAGATCAAGAGCAAAGATGAGAGACAAAGACACCCACTTTTACTTTTGTTCCACATAGAACTGGAAGTCCTATCCAGAGCAATTAGGCAAGAAAAAGAAATAAAAGTCATACAAATCAGGTGACATATTATATTGAAAATGCTAAAGAGTCCACCATAAAAAAAAAAAAAAAAAACCTGTTAGAACTAATAAACAGGTTCAGTAATGTTTCAGGAGACAAAAAGGAATATATAAAAATCAGTTGTGTTTCTATATACTAATAATGAACTATCAGGCAGAGAAATTAAGAAACAATCTCATTTACAATTGCATCAAAAAGAATAAAACACCTAGGAATAAATTTAACCAAAAAGTTGAAAGATCTAGACACTGAAAATTATAAGACAATGATGAAAGAAATTGTAGAAGACACCAATAAATGGAAACATATTCCATGCTCATAGGTTGGAATCATTAATATTGTTAAAATAGCCAAAGCAAACTACAGATTCAATGCAATCCCTATCAAAATTCCAATAGCATTTTTCACAGAACGAGGACAATCCTAAAATTTATATGGAATGGAATGATGACAAACCCAAATAACCTAAGTCATCTTGAGAAAAAAGAACAAAGTGAGAGGGATCCCCCTCCCAGATTTCAAACTATCCTACAAAGCTATAGGAATCAAAATAGTATGGTACTAAAATCAAAGCAGACACATACATTAATGGACAGAATAGAGAGAACAGAAATAAACCCACGCATACATAGTCAATTTATTATAAAGGAGCCAAGTAAGAATATACCAGGGGGAGGGAGGAGACAGTCTCTTCAATAAATGGTGTTAAGAAAACTGGACAGCCACATGCAAAGGAATGAAACTAGACCCCTATCTCACGCCATACACAAAAATTGACTCAAAATGGATTAAAGACTTGAATGTAAGCCCTTATATCATAAAACATAGGTAGGAAGCTCCCTGACTTCAGTCCTGGCCATGATTTTTTGAATCTGACACCAAAAACAAAAGCAACAAATGCAAGAATAAAAAAGTGGAACTATGTCAAACTAAAAACCTGCTGCACAGCAAAGGAAGTCATCAACAAAATGAAAAGGCAACGTCTGGAAATCACACATCCAATATGGGGTTCATCTGCAAAATATACAAAGAACTCCTATAACACAATTCAAAAACAAACAATCCAATTAAAAAATAGGCTGAAGATCTGAATAGACATTTCCCAAGACATACAGATGGCCAACAAGCATATGAAAAGGTGCTCAACATCACTCATCATCAAGGAAATGCAAATCAAATGCACAATGAGATGTTACATCACACCTGTTCGAATGGCTATTCTCAAAAAGACAAGAGATAACAAGTGTTGGCAATGATGTAGAAAAAGGGGAATCCTATGCACTATTGGTGGGCATGTAAACTGGTGCAGCCACTATGGAAAACACTATGGAGTTTCTTCAAAAAGCTAAAAATAGAACTACGATGTGAGCCAGCAGTTCCTCCCTTGGGTATTTACCCAAAGAAAATGAAAACACTAACTTGAAAAGATGCACCATCGTGATCATTCCAGCATTACTTACAGTAGCCAAGACATGGAAACAATGTATGTGTCCATCAATGGATGAATGGATAAAGAGGATGTGGCATATAAATACAATGGAATATTGTTCAGCCATAAAAAAGAAGGAAATCTTGCCATTTGCTACAACATGGATGGACCTTGAAGGCTAGAGTCTACTTTGGCTTGAACCCTAATTTTGGAACTGGTAGATATGCCTTCTTAAGCAAATTGCTTAGTCTCTGAGCTTATTTCTTTATTTGTAGAATGAGTCTATAATACCTCTCTTAAAGTATTCTGAAGATCAAATAAAAAGCCTGGGTAATAAGCCCTAATTCTGCTCAATCAGGTTAAGTTCCTTTCTTCTGTCTTCTCCCACGTGAGGATAGGTGAAATCATATCACTTTTTTAAAAATATTTTTTATTTCTAGGAGACAGAGACAGCGCGAGCAGGGGAGGGTCAGAGAGAGAGGGAGTCACAGACTGAAACAGGCTCCAGGCTCTGAGCTGGCAGTCAGCACAGAGCCCGACGCGGGGCTCGAACCCACGAACCGCGAGATCATGACCTAAGCGAAAGTCGGACGCTTAACCGACTAAGCCACCCAGGCGCCCCGAAATCATATCATTAATGTTGATTTAGCTCTACCCTACCTCATTCCAAGAAATATGCTACATTATGAGAGATACTCCGTAACTTTAAAGATAGTAACACAGCATTATATCAAGTTATTATTATATCAAGTTCCCAGCATTCTTAGCTTCCTGAGTCAACCTACATCAGGTGAATGTCACACCTTTGATGTCACACGCTCTTTGATCAGAAAAACCTGCATTCAGCTCTGCTGCTTACAACTGTGTAAACTTTTGCAAGTAGCTTGACCTATCTAAGCCTCAGTTGCCTCATCTAAAAGAAAGGGTTGCTATGAGGATTCATCAGGTAACTCACAGAAAGTGTTTGGTACACTGCCTGGTACGAAGGAAGCACTCGGATAGTATTCATTTTCAATAAGTACTAATGCTCAGTAAAACATTATTATTATTATTATATTATTATTATTATTGCTGTTGCCTCAGGACCCCCTATCAAAACAATGTAAAGCTGTTAGGAGGACAGTGAAATTGCACTAAGTGCTGAAAAATTATATAGCAAGCAGGCGGAGTCACACGTCTGGAAAAATCATCACAGTTATTACGCAAATTCATCTATTCTCTCCATTCCCGAGAAAATGACACCTTAATTAGGATTATCCATGGTTTGATCATTACCGTAAAGATTTGGGGGGAGTCCTTTAATATATTGCACTTAATTTCATCTTTAATATTATTTTTCTAATTTGCAGTTTCTGTAACCTGACAACTATATTTGCAATAGAGACCTTTGGAATGATTCCCAGGTAATGTCCGGCACCTAATCAGGCTTTAATGAGGGAAGTTGTAAAAGACAAGAGTGGCAGCTAAAAAAAAGGAAAAGTGTCTCCCCCATTCCTCTGGGACCCTAGTAGTCGTGCCCTATATGTGACATCCTAAAATTGTACGTATCAGTCATCCCAGAGATGCAGCAGGAAGGAATTTCTGAGGATTGTTACCGCGGCTTGGGTCCCATTTTGTTCCATCCCCCAGTGACCACTGGCTTCCCCTCAAACGTGTCTGTCAACCCCGACTAAGGGCCAGACTGTAGGCTGCAGCAGTGGAGACTGGGAGCAGACAGCGGCTGTGCCCCACTGACCCCAAGCCAGCCCTTGACTACTGGCCATCCTTCTCACGAATCCCGGAAACAGCTAGTGAAGGCGCTTTCCTGGACCCGACCTGAGTTTTCTAGGAGGGGAGAGAAAGAAGTCTTCATGCTCACACTGGGGTCGCAGATGACTTTCCTCCTCTATCCTGGGCCTCGTTTTTTGTAAAATGTTAAACAAAAACGGAAGACAAATGATTAAGTCACTTAATGGCCCTACTTCAGATATTACTGACTCCTTGATGTTTTGTTCCGATGGAAGATCAATACTGTGAATAACCTACACATGAGATAAGCCATGTGTTGTTTCGAAGCGGCTTTGGGAAACATGTGTAGCGTTTGGCAGTGACTTCCCTTCCTAATGAGGGTTAGATTGGTATGTTTGATTTAGATGAATATTAATAATGTATGTCCACCCAAGGATCCACCCTCAGAAGGTGGCGTTGGTGAGTTGGAGAGGAGAGAAGACAGGGAAGGAGGTCTTCACCTATTTGGCCCAGCTCACCTCCTGGTAGCTGGATTCTAGCAGCCAGAGGATGTGATGGAGCCCAAGGAACAGTCCATACGTTTTTGACCGCAGCTTAGCCTCTGTTAAACCCGAACCTTGAAGGGGGGCAGAGGAGAGTAGGGGTTAGCTGGTGGTGGACATTTCCTAGTGAGAAAGCACTTTTCATGAGCAAACAGTGGCTGAAGACCAGTCTGGGGGAGGCAGACCTTTAGTACTCTCTTGCCTTTTGGCCCCGTGCTTAACCACTTCCCCAAATTTTCCACTGGGCCCTTTGGAGTTGCTACCATTTAACCAGCAAACTCACCTAAACCCTCAAGCGTCCTCTGAGCTCCCCCTCTTAGCTCCCTCTATTCCCCGAGGACACTCCTTCACCCTCAGCCCTCTAGAGAGCTGGCTGTTTATTTTCCAATGACCCCCAGGCACCTCAGGGTGCCATTACCACTGCCAGATCATTATTCATCCCTGTTCTTCTAAAACAAAACTAAGAAATATGTTTTAGACACCCACCCTTTGAGGCTCATGGCATCTGCTGTACCTCCGTCGTTTCTGTGTTGCCACCTCATCCCCGACCTCCTCCCCGCTCACCGACGACCTCGGCCCTGCCTCGAGGTTTCCATCTCCACACCAGTCCCCACCAGCTGCGCCCACACAGCCAACCCTGCCAACATCATGGCCTTTCCTCATCCTCAGTGTCCCCTTCCTCTGTCATGTTTCCACCGTCCACTCCCGTGGTCACACCACGGACACTGGCATTGCTATCAGAAGAGTGTCTCTGCTTCCTGAAGCATCAGTCGGCTCAGACATCCTATTCTCGGACTTCCAGCTTGTTAATTCAGCTGTCTTATCACTACAGCTCTTCTTCGTTCTCATTGGGACCCTCCACTTCGGCTTTCAATGTCTCCTTTTTTATGTAGCGTTTTCTTACACTTCAATAACACTAGTATCCCCTTACCTTTCTGGAATTTGGCCCCCGCCCCCCACCTGGAAAGCCCCCAACTACCTGCTTCCTCTGTGATTACATGTGAGCAGCCAAGTATTGGTAAAGAAAGTGGCACAACAGGGTAGATTTATCACCAACTTCCTATAGGTCACCAACACCACCTGAGAACCTTCCTATCTTTCTTTGGTCAACCGATATCTCTGCTCTCCATAACAACCTTATGTAATTAGCTTCCTCCTTGGACCATCATCTGCCCTTAACAACCATCAGATGAGCTTGTCTCCACCATTACAGACAATTTAGAAGTCAACAGATGGGAACACTCCTCATTCCTGATTCCAAACATATAAACCGACAAGCACCTATATCCGTTCTCTCCTTTCTCCATCCTATTAAAGAAATTTTATTCCTCGTCTTTAAATGTAAATTCTTCAACCTGTGCTTTGAACCTTCATGTCCTGCTTTCTGAGGAAACTTCCAAATCAATTATTTCTTCTCTTTTTTATATATGAAACTTTCCCTCTCAACTAGATCTTCCTCATAGGCTTTTAATCACCCTCAGTGTTTTTTAAATTTAAATTAATTAATTAGTTAATTAATTAAATAGATAAAACTTGAGGGCACCTGCGTGGCTCAGTTGGTTGAGCATCCAACTCTTGATTTCAGCTCAGGTCATGATCTCACAGTTTGTGAGTTCCAGCCCCGCATCAGGCTCTGCGTGGACAGTGTGGAGCCTGCTTGAGATGCTTTCTCTACCTCTCTCTCTGCCCTTCTCCTTCACACAATCTCTCTCTCTCAAATAAATGAATGAATCAGTGAATGAATGAATGAATGAATGAATAACGCCTCAACCTCCTCTCCCCTCCAGCTACCATATTCTCTCCCCTCCTTTGTAAGACAACCTTCTCTAAAGTCTTGTCTACACTCAAGTCTTTATTTCCCTATATTTTATTCCTATTTCCCTAATCTACCCAATCTGCCTTCTTACCATTCCACCAATTACCTCTCCTTTGAATAGCTTTAGCCTACATTAAATCTGCCTGACATTTTCTTATATTTTCTACTTCTGTTGAAATTCTCACTTTGTTCATGTATTGTTTGCTCTCCTGACCTCAGCGAGCATCTTCATGACCACTATTTTGAACTCTTTATCAGGTAAATCACTTATCTTAATATTTCCTTAAGGTCTGTTTCTGGAGTTTTTGCTTCTTTTGTTTGGGACATATTTCTCTGTTTCTTCATTTCCATTGACTGTTGGTTTCTGACTTAGATAAAACAGCCACATTTCCCAGTCTTGAAGATTTGGTCGCGGGGAGGGAAATGAACCTTATTATTCAGCCCAGCCCTAACTGTTTGTCGTCTCAAGCCTTTGACTGTCCAAGATGCCATTTAGTTCTGCGTGTTTCCTAGTAGTTGAGGGTGGGACCTGTCAGCGTCCCAAAGAAGAGAACCTCAGTCAACACCTAGGTGCAAGCCGACTGGAAGCTGGACCCTCAGGCAGCAGCTTTTAAAGTATGCAGATAAACCTCTTTCAGGGTTTTAAGACTGGGAGATGGGTGTTCCTGTCCCTTCCCTCTGCAACAAGTCCGGGGTTAATCCCAGCTCAGTGGGGTTTGTTTGTTACAGCCCCATAGGACCAGGGAATGTAAGTTCTGCTGACCACCAGAGCCAGGTGAGAAAGGCTGTGTCCCCTGGACAGCAGCCATAGAAGCTGGAGCCACCAGTCATGTGTGGACGCTCCTTTCACAGAGATATGAGCATCCCAGGCCTAGCAGAGAGAGAACGTTAAGATGGCACCTGCCACGCTCCCCAGTCTCTGAAAAGGATTTCAGTCTGTCCCTTGATTTGTGCTCAGTCAGGAGCCTGAGCCTCAAACCATAGCTTTTAAGATGAGCAAATAGGCCTCCTTCATGGAAAGACTAGGAGATGGGCATTTCTATCTGCCGTCCCTGTGCTGGGGGTTGAGCGGGGGCTTAGCTCCTGTGGTGCTCAGGATCCCTTCTGTTGGCTGTAACCGTTGCGGGTCTCACAGACGCAAGCCCGGGTGGCCCTCAGAGCTAAGAGTTTAGGGGAACTTGTCCGTCGAGTTGGGACTCTAGATGTTGGGTCCAAACCCTTCATTCCTCAGGGAGAAGCTCCCGATTGTGCGTTGCTGCCCTGGGTGTGGGGTTTGTGGTAAGACTGTGTCCCAGTCTCTTCTACCCATTTCGATGCGGGTGGATTTTTTTCTCATTCACCCAATGTGTCGGTGTTGCTTGTGAGACCTAAATCTAACTGATTCCATTTTAGAATAAACCTCTGTCTTGAGAGTGAACTAGGCCCGAACCCAGTCCCAGGTTCTGCCCTTAGTTACTTCCCTAGCAACGGCAACAGCCAATCAGTTTAAAAGAGGCGCCTATGTCCCAAGACATTCCGGTTGGCAGTTTGCGGTCAGGCCAGATGGGCCGAGCCAATCGGGTACTGACAAGACAGCCTGTACCGATCAGGAGGCTGCCAAGCTGGAAGGCCCCAAATCCCACTGTGATCACAATAAAAAGCCCTGCGATCACGAGTTCGGGGCTCCATACCATCACCGCTGTGTCGGGGTGCGTTGGAGCCCCTGCTCAAGCTTGTAATAAAGACCCTTTTGTACTTGCATAGATGTCGGCTCCTCGGTGATCTCTGGGGACTTGCGAATCGGGCATAACATTGCTCAGCTAGTTTCTGGATTTCTTTTGGAGGGAACTTCCTTAGATAGCTGTGGCATGGGTGTGACGGCGGAAGGAGGTGAGTTCAAGAGCCTCTTATGTCACCATTTTGAACCCGAACCAGTCTGCACCGAACCTGGCATTTGTCATCCCTCATCTTACTTCCTCTTTCCATCAGTGTTGACTCTTTGACTCCTGTATTGCTTTATGGGTTTTTCCTAAATTCCTATCCCAGTCTCTCTCAAGTAAAGAGAGTCTCAACCTCCTTCACCAGCCGGTAAATGTTGACTTTCCCTAGGGCTCAGCCCTGGTCTCCTGAGCTTCTCACTCTGGCAAGCTCGGCCGCACTCATGGAGTCAGTAGGTATCTATATACACATGACTCCCAAATCATATCTCTGCTCTGTCCAGGGCCACATTCCCTTTACCTCTTCTCTTAGATGTCTCAAAGACTGGTGAAACTGGACATGTCCAAATATGATCTCATGATCTTACCACCCATTCCCTTACCCCATTCTTTGTCCCACTCTAAAACAGACCCATCAGGGTAATTGCATACAGCCCTGTGAGCTGTCATTGCACAGCTCCAAGAGAACCCACTCACATGGGCTATAATATGAATGGTGCCTTCTGGAGATGAACAGTATAGCAACCTGTTGTCCTGTGTTCCTTCTCTCAGGAAATAGCACATTGAACTGTACAAGCCAAACGTCTACAAGTCAAAAATGAAAATAAATAAATAAAAAACAAACCAAAAAAAACCCCTAGGGTTCATGTTCATTTTTCTATTTCCCCCAGCTCATCCAGCCACTGGCTCTCATTCATTTAATCTCCTGAACTGCCCTTTAATGAGTCCACTTCTTGCCAGGCCTATCACCATCACTCCAATCCAAGCTACCATTATCTCAGATGGGAACAGCTTCAATAGACACCTAACACATCTACCCTCATTCAGTTCTATTTTCTTCTAGTTCATTTCCTTTGCTTGGGGCCAAAGTGATCTTTTCAAATGTTAATTTTACAGCCTGAAACCCTTCAGTTTCTTTCCTTGAAATGATAACTCCTCAACAGGGTCTACAAGACCTTCCATGATCTGGCCCCACCTACTTCTCCAATCTCATCTTGCATTATGTTCCTGCCGTCTTCTCCGGTCAAGACCCCCCCCCCCCCCTTCTTTCAGTCCCCAACTCTCTCCACACTCTGTCCTACATCAGGAACTTTGCACATGCTATTTCTTCCATCTGGCAACTCTTTCTTCCCCCCCTTTCCTACTTAACTTTACCAACTACACTTCCATGTAATTCTTCAGAGTTTAGGATAATTATCTTTTCCCCATTGGAGGCATTTCCTGACCCTATCACCAGGTGAAATCCTGCTATAGTAAGGTTTCATTGCATTGTATCTCTCTCCTACTTAGTTCTTATCACGTGTAAAATGTTCTATTTGTTTTCTCATCATTGATTAGTGATTATGTCCCCACTAAAATGTAAGCTCTCTAAGGATGGGGACCATGTCTATTATTACTATTTTCCAGGTAATACCATAGTACCTGGCTCATATCAGGTAATTTGTTGAGTTAGCTAATTAACTAACTTCCTCCAAGAAGGAAATCAACCACTGGAGCCAGACTAAGCTCATATCTATATAGAAGGAAGGACTGAGTAAGGAGACTAGGACCTGGGGAAACTGACACTGCAAGTAAATAATTATGGCTTAAAAAGGAACCAGATACCAGGACACCAAATAGAAAAGAGCACAGTGTTTGGCTCAAGCAATAAATCCACTCTGTTGGGAGGCACCCATGCAGAGTCCCAGGTGAAGAGGCAGATGCCGAATACCCAGCTGAAAGTACCATCTAATAATTGGTGTGCGCGCATGCGCGCGCGCACACACACACACACACACACACACACACACACACACCTGGGTGACCTTCAAGTACCTCCAATTCAATATGCCCAAAAGTAAACCAACCACATTTATACACCCTCAATAAAGTGTTCTTCCCTCTGAATTTCCTAGAGCAGTGAATGGCGATAACATCCTCAGAGCCACCTCATTCTGAACCTTGGAAGCCATCCTTTATTCTCAAGCCCCACATCCTAACAATCACTGAGATCGATCCTGTCTAATTTCTAAAGATGTCTTAGATCTATTACTTCTCTCAGGTTCCTCAGCCACGAGTTTAATTTAAGACGCTTGCCGCACCTGCATGATTACAAAAACCTCATAACTGGTTTTTTTTCCCCTCCACACTTCTACTTCCCATTCATCTGTTCTTCACACTACAGTCAGAATCATCCTTCCAGAATCCATGCTCTGTAGCTTAATAAAAGGCATCTCTCTCACTTCTAACCACCTGTCATTCCTCATCTCCAACCACTTCACCTACTCACCCGAATTCTAGTCACACTTGAGCTAGTTTTTAGTTCCCAAATGTAGGGAGTGACCTTAAGGTTCTCTTACACTTCCATGACTTTGCGTATGCATCTCCCTTAGCCAAAAACTCTACGCCCGCCTGTTTCTTCCTCCACTTCCGAGCTTCTTATTTTTATTTTTATTTTTTGAGAGACAGCGTGAGCAGGGGAGGGGCAGAGGGAGAGAGAGAGAGAGAGAGAGAGAGAATCCCAAGCAGGCTCCAGGCTCCATCCCACAACCCTGAGATGGTGACCCAAGCCAAAGTCAAGAGTCAGACACCCAGGTGTTCCCCCTGCCCCCACTGCCAGGCATTTTTATCCAGCGAGCCCATTCTAATGCCCCGAAACCTATTCCTGCCAGTACTCTGTTCAAAGGTCACCACCACTGGAAGGCCTTCCCTGATGTCTGCCCGCCCCTCCCCCCCCAATGAATTATATTTATTTCTCTCATTCTGTTGATCACACGGTCTGTTTTCCTCCCTGGTCAGCCTCAGTCAGTAAGAGGCAAACATCCTGAGGGTAGACAGGCTGTCTTATAATTCTCTGTTTGCCGTCAGTGGCATAGGAGCTAGTCATTCAAACATTGACTGAATGAACTCACAAGCAAAGTGGATGATGACTTCTCATTGGTGTTTTTTCTTCTTATTTCAGTCCCAGTGGCTACCTGGTTGGTGCGTTTCTGTTTCTCCTCATGCTACTGTTCTTCACTATTCTAGTTTTGAGCTATTTCCATTACATGAGGTTCTATAAACAACGTATTTATGAAACACTTATCAAATACGAGAAAAAACAAAAGAATAATTAAGAGAAATGAAAGTTTGTATAGTAGGGATATATATATGTAGAGAGAGTATGTATATATACTTATATTGCAAGTGTGTGTGTGACTAAGTACATAGTACATATCATCAAATTCAAACCCTGAGAAATGTTCTTAAATTACCCCAAGACAAACATTCTCATATCCACTGTATATTATAAAATTAATTTTAAGGTGTTTGCACTTACCTTAAGGTACTCTGTATACTATTCTGTGGCTTTTTAAAAAATTAAAAGGAAACTAAATTTGGCGATTAAAATCCTTCCTAAGAATGAAAGTAATTTTTTGAGAGTGTATAAGTGTGTCAAATAGCATTATTTTGCGTGAAACTTCTCATATGAAACCTTAGATGGCCATAGTTTATGCACAAGAGGCTTAATGTGTCCTAAATAATCTGTCTTCAGTATATTCCAGAAGTTTTTCTAGCAGTAGATTCACATGTGAAATGTACAACTTATTATATTGAAAAATAAGAAGCTGTTGCTCTAAGTTTTCATTTTAAGTTTCAAAGTATGATTTTCATGTTCAACATAAGCTGCTTAATTTGCCCCAGGGTCACCACAGCTTTCAAACAATCAGTATTTCTAACAGTCAGAGTTCAACTACAGAAGCGGAACTTGTAGGAAGCGTGCGCTTGTGTATAAAGTGATTTGTTTAAAAGAATTGGCTTATGTGATTGCGGAGGCTAATTGGGCCTGAATTCTACAGCACGGACGTTAAGAATAGAGGGTCACAAAGAGTAGAAGAGCGAGGTGGGACTCCAGGGGCACAGATCAAAGCTGCTGTCCACAACGGGAATTTCTTATTTTACTCAAATCAAGAACGAGACAGGGGCGCCTGGGTGGCTTAGTCGGTTAAGCGTCCGACTTTTGCTTAGGTCATGATCTCGCGGTTCGTGGGTTTGAGCCCCGGGTCGGGCTCTGTGCTGACTGCCAGCTCAGAGCCTGGAGCCTGTTTCAGTCTGTGACTCCCTCTCTCTCTGACCCTCTCCTGCTCACGCTGTCTCTCTCTCTCTCCTAGAAATTAAAAAAAAAAAAATTAAAAAGAATGAGACAGGGATACTTGCTTTTCATCACTGTGTTTGAAAGTTCTGACGTTACAAGAGGAAAAAAAATAACCATTATAAATGCTGGGGGGAAAGGAGACAAAAATCCTCTCTTTCAATAATAAGATTATATGCCTAGGAAACCAAAATTAGTAAGAAGAACTACTCTAGACTAAGATAATTTGATGGCTCAATATGAGATAAATATTAAAAATTAGTGCTTTTTCTCTAGAATGCTGTGTAACAACAATAGAAATCACAAAAAGTAATCTATTTATTGTAGTGACAAATTACAGAAGTTAAACTTTATTTAATTACATAAGCGTATAGGAAACAAATCTTTAAAATCTTTATTGAAGGAGGTGAGACAAAATCTGATAAAAATATTTGATAGAAAAGAAAAACACCCAGTAGAAATGATGGCAAAGAATATAGTCATTTTACAGAGAAGCATAGCCAATTAGCCAGTAAACATATTTGAAACATTTTTTTTTAGTGTTTACTATGTGCTAGGAATTGTTCTAATGATTTACCTAATCCTCTTCAACTTCACCGTGAGGTAGGAATATTAGTGTCCCATTGCAGAGATGAGGAAACAATCACAAAATCAGTAAATAATATTTGTGAGGTCACCCAAATGATAAGAGATGGAGATGAAATTCACACGCAGGCACACTGACTCCAAAATCAGGTGCATATCCAACGGGATGTTCAACCTCACCAACAGTCAGGAAGATACAAAGTTACAACGAAGCTGCACACCTTACCTGAGGGCACAAAGTCAGAAGGATAATACTCCTGGGAAGCAATGAGGGTCAGGGATGGAAAAGAAATTCTCTGGCATTCTGAAGGAAAAATGAATTATTTCAGTCTTTTTGGAATGCGATCTGGTAAGATCTATTAAAAATATTGATGCTCTTGGGGTGCCTGGGTGGCTCAGTTGGTTAAGCATCCGATTTCGGCTCAGGTCATGATCTAACCATTCAAGAGTTGGAGTTCGAGCCCCACATTGGGCTCTGTGCTGACAGCTGGGAGCCTGGAGCTGCTTCGGATTCTGTCTCCCTCTCTCTCTACCCCTCCCCCACTCATTCTCTGTCTCTCAAAAATAAAAGTTAAAAAAGTTTTTAAATAAAGTATAAAATGTATATATACATGCTCTTAGACCCAGAAATTTCCTATTAGGAATCTATTCATTGGATGAGATAGGATAGAGAGGAGATATCTATATATATGGATATATATATATATATATGGATATATGTGGAGATATATACGCTGTATCATTGGTTGTCATGAGAAAACCCTACAAAAAGAATTAATGCCTTCTCAATAGGTGAAGAATTGAATAAATTGATTGTATGTTGACCATATAGATCAATCTGTCCTAGTCGATTTAAAAGATTTTCCACGAGGTTTTGTTGACTGAGAAACACAGAGAAGTAGTTAGGGTAAGATCTTCTAAAGGAAAGAAAACCTCTGTGTGTGAGAGCATGAAGACAGGTCTGGAAGGAAACATTTCATTCTGTTAACACTGCGTGCCTGCAGCGTCTGTGTGTCACAGTTGGGGGACGGGTGGGGATATATCAGGAGACACGGAGGGAAGTTCTAAATCAAACCCTTAAAAGGGCGGAAGAGAAGCAGGTGTAAAACTCTGTCCTTATTGTAAAACAGTGTTTCTGTGAAGTAATTCCAAGTGACATTGGCTTTCTTGCCCTGGTGTCCAGCCACACTGAACCTACACCATTTTTATTCATAAAAAAATAAACCTCTTTTGAGAACAAAAACATGGGAAATGAGGAAATGGAAGACTGACAGGGGAGGTAACTCTTCCAGGGAGCTCCTCTGTTTCTACCACAGGGAACAAAGAAACGGAGGCCAACCCGAGGCAGAGGTGAGGCCGGGAAGATGTTACGAGGTATTGAGAGAGAATTGATGATCTGGGAGAGAAAGCGGGGAACTCCTGGACCAGAATCTTGAGCAGGCAAGATGGCTGAGACCCAGCGCTGACACTCAGAATGGAACAGTTCACCCACTTCGACGAGAGGGAAGCCAGAGTGCCAGGGTACCCATACCCATGTAGGGCGGTGGCAGGAAAGTGAGCAGCGTGTGGCGGCCTTGAGAATGCTCCCCGCCGGCCTCCTGCTGAAAATGTGCAATTGACCCAGGGCACCAGCAGCTACCTGCGGACACCCACCACCACATCTGCACCAAAGCCACACAGGCACACCCAGGCTGCTCCCCTCTGGTGACCGGGTGCAGAGGGGAAACTTAGGCTGGATTCTAGGTAGACCAGGACTCCTGCCTCAGGGACTCCCGAAGGCTTCCGGAACTTGCCTGATATTGCATGGCCCTTGCAAGGTGGTGTGGACACCCCCGTCCAATCTCTGTCTCTCATTCTCTTTTCTCTGATGATTCTCCCAACCTTCCACTACTTCCTATTGCCTTTCACGAAGTACTTCCTCTAATAAAATCACTGCATACTTAATCCCGCGTTGGTGACTTCTTCTCAGAGGGCCTGGACTAACGCAGCGGTGACCCAAGTGGTCTGAGCAAACAGGCAGGCAGAGGGGATTTGAGACTGACCCAGCACCCAGCGGCTAGAGACAGCACCAGCCTGGAGGGTATGAGGGGCCCCCAAAGTTTCTGGCTCAAGCTGGTGGTTCAGTCGCCAAAGTTTTCATTGGTTGTGACCTTGTACATGTCTTGGTGGGATTGCTAGCAGATGTGACGGAGCAAGCATTTGAAAAGCATGGGCTCACAAAGACACCAGAGTCCGCTGGCTATTGCTAAATTATTGTTTTAACTGAAATATAATTGACATATAACATTGTGTAAGTTCAATGTGTGTTGATTTGATACATTTATATGTCGCAAGAGGTCTACCGTTGTGGCATTAACTAACACCCCTATTGTGTCACATAATTATTTCACTATTTGTGGTGGGGACAACTCAAGATCTAATCTCTCAGCAACTGTGAAGTTCATGATGCTGGTCCGTTGACCATAGTCACTGTGCTATGCAATAGCTCTCCAGCGCTCGAGTGTCTACTCGTTCCAAGTTTGTGCCCTTGAACAGCATATGCCGAATTCCCACATCCCTCTGCCTCTGGTAACCCCCATTCTCTGCTCTGTTTTTATGAGTTTGGCTTTTTAGGATTGCACAAGTCAGTGATACAGCACAGTATTTGTCTTTCTCTGTCTGGCTTATTTCACTTAGCATAACGCCCTCAGGATCCATCCGTGTGGTTGCAAATGGCAGGACCTCCTTTCTCATGGCTGAGTAATATTCCATTGTGTATACATGTACACCACATCTTCTTTATCCATTCATCCCTTCACACTTGAGTTCTTTCCATATCTTGGCTAATGCAAATCATGTTTCAATAAACATGGGAATGCATACATTTCGACAAAATCCTGTTTTCAGAATGGAACTGCTGGATCATAGGGCAGTTTTATTTTTATTTTATTGCTTGACACCCTGCAGAAGGTTAGTGAGAGGCTGAGCTCCAGCCAATCTAGGCTAAGTTTGAGAACCGGAGTGCCTCAGTGGTCACTTATACCAAGAGATTATCACCACCAGTGACAGAAGGACAGACACCACTGAAGCTGTGGAATCACGGGGTTCTAGAGATGTGTGAACGCTCAGTCAAGGCAGGTCTGTTATGCAAGGTTGAGGTGCCAGTAGGGAAAACCTGGGATCCTGAAAACTGGACCAAGTTCATCTGGACGGATGCCTCTGAATGCATTCTCTCTCCACACCCACCCCTTCCCACACCCACCCTCTGGACAGGAAGACTCTGCCCATCCATCTCCAGTAAGAGCTACCACTTCCGCTGGGCTGGGAGATGTTGCAGAAGCCTCTCCCTCACAAGGGAACATGCACCCCCCACATCCTCTCGTGGATTGGTACAAAAACTAACCTTTACGTGCATGCTGAACTATGGGAGGACACCTGAGATTGGATTCCAAGGGTTCTTTAAAGCCGGATAGGCAAGGTCTTGTTGACTTGGAGGCATTTTCCCAGGATATGGGATTTAACAAACACCTTAGCGAGGACCGTAAGGGATGGACAAATTTACTGCTGAGGTGGCTCTTAAAAACCGGGAAAAAATGACAGCCAACTCTCAGCACGTAGAAAAGCCCAAGTCCTCGCAGTTGGTAAAGGAAGGAGGGAGGTGACAGGCTGGAATGGTGCATTACCTGAAGCCCAGAGGGCACACTATTCATCAAGGACAGACTATCTGACAAGGGGACCACCAGCATCACTGAAATGCCCAGGGATGGCTGGCACTGCAGCCAAGGATGAGGGCAGGTGAGGCAGTCACAGACGGGGTTTATTAACACTCACAGGGAGGATAAGCCCCAAAGTAAGAGAGGCTTGGTGATGGCGCTCTACTTCCAGAAGTAGAACAAGGCTGTTGATTACATCTATTAAAGACAAAATGGAGGAGGTGGTTAAGGGCAATTGTCCCGACAAAAAAGTCATAGTCTCTTGCTCCAGTCCCCACACCTGAGTAGATTATTAGATCCAGAATCCATCAGTTCCCTAGGAAGAAGGACCCTGCATCACCAGGGTAAGTCTATACCATGGCAATCCCCTAAGAGACCTGTGGTCATCCACTCAGTTGGCTGTATTGGTCAAAGGGGTGAAATCACTTTCACTGGTGAAAAGTTGAATAACCAGACATTTTGTGGACTATCAGATGCAGGTATGAGTTGACATTGATACTCAGAGACCCAAAGTGCCATCAAACCCCCTTTAGCATGGGGACCTTGAAGGACCACAGTGGCTCCAGATGCCCAGGGATCCTTTCCCTAGTCCTCAAGTGCATGCCTGAAATTTACATATGTGGCTGTTGGAGTAAAACCCACATGGGCTCCTGGTCTGTGAAACAGGATTGATCATAGTGGGGATGGCCAAATGGAAACCTCTAAAACCGCCCCCTTGACACACATGTGACCAAGTTAGAAAATCATTATCATTTTCCAGGTGGGTAGCTGAGATTAGTGCCACCATTAAGCCTTAAGGATACACGATGGGTAGTCTCTGTCACATCTTTATTTAATAAACCTGCCTGGCCCATGCTGAAAATGAAAGGATCCTGGAGAATGACCGTAGACTCCTGCAGATTTAGCCAACTCGTGGCGACAATTACAGCTGGTGTGCCAGATGTGGTGTCCACGCTAGGGCAGGTTAATTGGACCTCAGGTATCTGGTTTGCAACTATCGACCTGGCAAATGTGTTCTTTACTGTCCCGTAAGAAAAGAAGGTCAGAAACAGTTCACATTCACCTGGAAAACAATATTCAATTATCTGCCCACCTCAGAGAACTCCCAAGTATTCATCCTCACACACATAACCAAACCAGCAAACCAAGTCCCTGTCTGGGCTGGTCACGGAGTCTGGGACGCCATGCTGTGGTGGGACCCCAGTCCTTTCATACCAATTAAGAATGAAGCAGCCACTTAGGGCAGCTGATTGCCCAAATTTCAATTATCTCAGTAGTAGCACCGAAATGGAATAATTCTAGAGACATGGAAGCACAATATCAACAGGTGAGCCGTGTTGAACTCTTACCACCAAGCCGGGAAAAATGGAAAGTCTTGCATGAAGGGGTCATCCACTTGAGGTCTAGAGGGCTGGTGCCTGCCTGAACAGCCTCCTCAGTGGCCACCGTCCAAGCCACTTTCTCTACCATATCCACAAGCTGGTACAACTATCAATGGCTGAAAAAGCCACTTCATCAGTAAGGACTTCTGAGACAAAAACCACAATTATCCTCTGAATTTTTCAATAGGTCTTTCTTCTCAGTTGGCAGCTCTGAACTGGAAAAGGGACGGTTTCAAGATGTACTGTAGAACGCACACTCACGCCTTTTAACCCTGGACTGCTTATCTGGCCTCAGCAGTCGAGATGGCCCCCCAGCCAGGCTTGCCTCCTAGGAGTCACACCTGTGTGGTCTCCTCCCACATGACGCCAGAGTTGGTCTGTGTGATAGTAGGTCCTTTCCAAGATTAGGTTATAAGACACTGCAGTTTCCTTCTCTGTCACTTTCCCACTCTGGGTCACTCTAAGAGAAGCAGCCACCAGGTGGCGATGGACCCTGGAAAGGCCCATGTGGTGGCTGACATGTAGCCTTCTGCTACAGCTACATGAGTGAGCTTGGAAGATTCTCCAGCCCCGGTCGAGCCTTCAGATGGTTGAAACTCCATAAGAGACCTATTCACCTAACCATAAATCAGATGGTCTCAGACTCCTGACCTAGAAACTGTAAAAAAAATGTTTTAAATATTTATTTTGAAGAGAGAGAGACAGAAAGAGCCCAAGTGGGATAGGGGAAGAGAGAGAGGGAGAGAGAGAATCCCAAGCAGGCTCTGTCCCAACAGCGTGGAGCCTGACGCAGGGCTCCATCTCATAAGCCATGAAATCATGACCTGAGCTCAAATCAAGAGTCAAACACTTAAGGGGCGCCTGAGTGGCTCAGTTGGTTAAGCGTCCGACTTCAGCTCAGGTCATGATCTCATGGTTCGAGGGGTCGAGCCCTGCGTCAGGCTCTGTGCTGACAGCCAGCTCAGAGCCTGGGGCCTGTTTCAGATTCTGTGTCTCCTTCTCTCTCTGACCCTCCCCTGCTCATGCTGTCTCTCTCTCTCTCTCTCTCTGTCTCTCAGAAACAAATAAAACATTAAATTTTTTTTAAAAAAGAGTCAGACACTTAACTGACTGAGCCACTCAGGTGCCCCCAAAATATTTTAAGCTGCTATGTTTTGAGGTGTTTGCTACACAACCATAAATAAGACACTGTCGGGCTCAGTTCATGTCTCCAACACAGCTAATGTAGCAATAAACTTAAAATTTATATTCCTCTATAATGCTTTGGAAACTTAATGTCTCCCTCTGGGTTGCCTAAGAAATCATTTGTGGGAGGTTGTATCAAGGCTTCTATCTCTCCATTTCAAATCTGCCTTTCTAGTTGTAGAAGCTGGGACTCCGCTGTCCAGTAGGTTTCTCGGTACCAGGTACTAGAGGGACAGAGGCAGGCAGGAGGAGGAGGAAGGACTTCCTGTCTCCACCTTTCCTATCTGTGTGAACTTAGCCATGTTTCTTCACTCCAGCAGGGCTGTGGGCTTCAGTAGCAGTATTTGATTTCTAGTCTTTTTAATGTTTGTTTTTTTTTCTGAGAGAGACAGTGTGCATAAGCAGTGAAGGGGCGGGGGGGGGGAGGGGACAGAGGATCCAAAGCAGGCTCCGCACTAACAGCAGAGAGCCTGATGCAGGGCTCGAACTCACAAACTGTGAGATCATGACCTGAGCGGAGTCGGGCACTTAACTGACTGAGCCACCCAGGTGTCCCATAGTGTTTCTTTTCTTTTTTTTTTTTTTTTTAATGTTTATTCAATTTTGAGAGACAGAGACAGAGCTCAAGCAGGAGAGGGTCAGAGAGAGAGGGAGACACAGAGTCTGAAGCAGGCTCCAGGCTCTGAGCTATCAGCACAAAGCCCGATGCGGGGCTCAAACCCACGAACCATGAGATCATGACTTGAGCCGAAGTCGGATGTTTAACTGACTGAGTCACACGGGTGCCCCATGATAGTGAATTCTCTTCTGTATCTGATGAATTTGAAGTGACCATGGGACATGGGATGTCATCGAATTCTCCAGAACCTGCAAATACATTAGCATACATAGGGAAAAAAAAGACTTTGCAGATGTGGTTAGTTAAGGATCTTGAGATGACATTATCCTGCCTAATGTAACCAGAAAGTTCCTAATAAGTGTAAGGGGGAGGCAGGAGAGTCAGAGAAGATATGATGATGGAAAGAGGGGTCGGGGCAGTGTGGCCATGAGCCAAGGAATGAGAGCAGCTTCTAGAAGCTGAGAAACGCAGCAGATTCTCCCCCTGGAGCCTCCAGAAGGAACACAGTCCTTGATTTTAGCCCAGGGAGACCCATTTGGGACTTCTAACCTCTAGAACTGTAAGATAATACATGTATCTTTTATACACATTCATCGTCACGTATGACAGCAGCAATAGGAAACTAATAGCCCTGGTAGAGAAATCCAGTAGACTGCAGGCTATACCGGCCTAGTGCTTGGGACAGATGAGGGGTTTGGGGATGGGGCTGTCGTACTTTGCAGCATGTGTGTGATAGTGACAGCTGAGAGCAGACAAGATCACAAAGGTCAAGGCAAGTGTGCAGGGTCAGAGGTGAAGTGAACCAGTGGTGTGAGCCCTCAGGAGTGCAGCAAAGACTCAGTGAAGTGTCACTGGATGGTGCCTTTCCCCCATCGCTCTAGTTTGTTCAGCTGGGTTGGGTGGAGAGGAAGGCCACACCGGAGAGGGAAGGGAAGCAAAGCGGCTGGGCATGCCAAAAATCAAGTTCAGAACTTTGTCCGTAACATGTCTGAGGAAGTCAGATAACAGTCATGCATCCAGCACTTACCACACTCGGCACTGCCTGGCCTCAGAGTCTGTGTCTCCCTCTCTCTCTGACCCTCCCCTGCTCACGCTGTCTCTCTCTCTCTCTCTCCTAGAAATAGATAAAAATATATTTTTTAAAAAAAGATGTGGTTTATCTATACAATGGAATACTACATGGCAATGAGAAAGAATGAAATCGGGCCATGTGTAGCAACGTGGATGGAACTCGAGGGTGTTATGCTAAGTGAAATACATCAGGCAGAGAAAGACAGATACCATATGTTTTCACTCATGAGTAGAACAGGAGAAAGTTAACAGAGGATCATGGGGGAGAAGAAGGGGAAAAAATAGCGGGGGAGAGGGAGGGAGGCAAACCATGAGAGACTCTTGAATACTGAGAACAAACTGAAGGCTGATGGGGGTGGGGGAGAGGGGAAAGGGGGTGATGGGCACGGAGGAGGGCACTTGTTGGCATTAGCACTGGGTGTTATATGGAAACCAACTTGACAATAAACCATAAAAATAAAAATAAAATAAAATGTCCCCCATTGACCACACGGCTCTAACCCACTATTGTCCCAAGCTGCCCTTAGTCTCCACTTCCTCACCTTACACTCACTTCTCAAACATTCCAGACGTTCTTTGGATCCCACTCCTCCTAAGACTGCTCATGTCAAGATTACCAGGAACCTCCATTTTGCTGAATCTAATCCTCTTGTGGCTCCTGAGTTGCAGGCTGTGTGCCTCTGTGGTTCTTTTTTCCTTCCCAACTTGACCTCTAAATGAAGGATCCTAGAACTTAGCCCTTGGCCCCTTTCTGCTTTTTTAGCTACAAATTTTCCTAGGTCATCCAGTCAGTCCCAAGGCTTAACAGTCTATTTATAATGGCTGCGACTCCAGTTTATCCCAATGCCTACTTGATATCAATGGATGTCTACAAGGCATTTCTAACTTAACACGACCAAACGTAGTTCTTGATTTCCCTCCTCCCAACGTTCCCCTTAAGTTTCACATCTTACAAATGCCACCACCACCCACACAATCTCTTAAGTGAAATCTAGAAAAATTTCCTTGAATGCTTTCTCCTTAAGAAACGCAACTCATTAGCAAGCCCCAAGAGACTTCACTCTCAAAATATTGCAAATGGAATATTCTCGGTGTTCGGCACTACTCCCAGTGTCCAAGCCACCTTTTGGTATGCACTGTGGAACGGCTTCCTAATTGGCTGAATGTTAGCTTTGCTGCTCCCTCTTGATGGGATTTTTGTCCCGATGCGTATTTGTCATTCAGATCTCAGTCTAAACCAAACCTGGTCACCAAGACGTCCAGATGCAGCCAACCTAACATTACTGTCCATCAGTTCATCCCATTTTGATTCTCTGCGAGCACACATCACCCATATTTGTTCTTCCTCCTAATTACTGTATTCCCCAGGGCTCACAACACCGCCTGGCATCCAGCAGGCACACAAAGATTTGTTGAATCAATGCAAAAGTAACTACTGTGTCCTAACGTTATGCTAATCTGTGAGTGCCGTACTCTCTGCCCATGTCAGCAAGGTAGTTTCATAAAACGTAAGGTTTCATAGTGAGCACTAACTGGACGCGTGTTACGCCCCTCCCTCCCACCAGCAACCTGCCTTCCTCTATTTCCGCACCTTCTCCAAGTGCAAAAGAATACATAAATAAGCAAGGAAGGAGGGTTTGGAAAGCAGGGTCATCGCTACGGTCTTTTGCCACACTCCGCTGGCTTCAACGTGCTCAACGCGACGGAAATTAACAGCAGCGGCCGCAACCCTGAAGGGTTGAAGGTAGAGGACTTCACCTGCCGCCAAGGGCGGACCGCAGAGGGCCGGCGCAGATCCCAAGCACTGCACGCTGGGAGCTGTAGTCTCCCGGGGAGGCCTGGTGTGGTAGGAGCGGGACCTCCCGCTGCATGCTGGGAGTTGTAGTCGACGGCTGGAAACCGCACTTGTAAGATTCGGCTGCTGTGCCGGGAGCGGCGAACGGTGGAGTTCTCGCTGCATGCCGGGAACTGTAGTCTTTCAGGGACCCCCCCCCCCCCACCTCCCCCCGCTTCAGCGTGGAGAGGCGCCATCTTAGGTCCCGAGGTGCGGCCGCGCCGAGCCAGAGCGCAGGCGGGCTCAGCCCCGGCGCCGGGCCGGCCCCGCCCCCGGGGCGCCTGGCGCCCGCCCCCCGCTCAGGCCCCGCCTTTCCCCACGTGTCCGCCGCCGAGGGGAGGTGCCTGAGCCGGAGCGGGCCCGCCAGCGGTCCGGCCCCGTCGGCGCAGAGGGTCCTGTCGGCGGCGCCCGGAGCGGCCCGGCTCCCCGATGCTCCCGCGCCGGCTGCCGCGGGCCGGGCTGTGTGCGTAGTGCCCGGCTCTGGCCCCCCGAAGTGCCCGCGGGGGTGGGAGCGGCCTCGGCCCCGCGGAGACGGAGCGGCTGGAGGACGAGGCGGCGGCCGCGGGGAGGAGGATGGGGGCTAACCAGTTAGTGGTGCTCAACGTGTACGACATGGTGAGTGCGGCCCAGGCGGCGTCCTCGGGCCGCCGGGCTCGGACCCCGGCCCCTGCGCTTCCTGCCGCGCGTCCCCGCCTCCGGCTTAGTTCTCGGGGGTGGGGGAGGGGAGCAGGGTTAGGTTTAATCCCGGCGCACGTCGGCGCGCGGGGAAGCGCTGCCCGGTCCGCCCGAGGGCTCCGGCCGGGGCGCGGGGCGCCGGGAGCCTGCGCCGGGCCCGGCAGCTGGGGGGGCGGGCGGGCGGCGTCCTTTCGGCGAGGCTGGGGTCGCGGCTCCGACCTCCACTCCTGCCCCCGGGGACCCTGGGGCCGCCGGATCCCCGAGCGCGGTCCGCCCCGCTCTGCCGCTCCTCCCAGCCGCACGGCTCCCCCCGCCCGAGTCCCCAGAAACTCTCGAGCCCTGGCGAGTCCACAGAGTCACGGCTGTCGGTGCCTGGGCGAGAATCTCTCCAGGGGCGCCCGGGAGCCGACAGCCCCCTGCCTCCGAGGCAGCCTCCCTCGGGTGAATGGGGCTCCCAAGAAAACAGCCCGGCCGAGTGGTGCTCTCCTCGAACCACTCGATGCTGAAGCCCACTCGGCAGGTGATGCAACAGGTATCCGACGTGACCGCAGGAGAGGGAGGCGAGTTTGTGAGGTCATCTAACTTTGGAGCGCCGCCGGCACCCGGGATCCAGGCCGAGGGTGGGTTTGCCTCGGAATCGCGCCCCGCTCCCCGGCGGAGAAGGATCGGGGCAGTTAGATGCACGCCTGGGTTTGCTGCTTTCGGTTGATTCGTCTCCCTTTTGTAAAGGGTCACCTCTGCCTGCGCGTGTAAAATTCCTTCTAAGTGTTTCTGGCAGATGGAAAAGCCCTGCTCGTTGTTTTTGCTGGCTGAAAGATGCAGAAGGAGCTGAAACACGGGGGTTCGGGAGCCACGGCTCGCGCCCGCAGATCTAAACTTTGTGTTCCCTTGCACCGGATCCATTTCTACATTCACAGTGCGGCGTCTTGGGTAGAAAGGAATTCGGGTGCCCTGTTCTGGGAGGTACGTCACGCTGGGGTAGAGACCGCCTGGGGCTGGAGGTGAGGTCTCCGTTGACTACACTCCGTGTAGGGGGGTGGGGGTGGGTGGGAGGGGATGGATTGACGTGCTGAAAAAGGTGAAACATGGTAGGAAAAAATCAGAGGCGTAGAACTGGAGGGCCGAGAAAAGCAGGGCACTTAGTAATGTCTTTGGCTTATGTCACTGCTTAGGAATGATCATCTGGATTTCAGCTTTTTGTGGTCAGTGGGGTACCTTTACTGTTCAAGACTTTTTGTTGCCCTTTCACTGTTGCATCGCCTGCGCGCCCCCTCCCCCCACCGCAGTGATCTGCATTTGGTTTCTTGTCCATTCTTAAAACGTCTCACAGTGTATATTCTGCTTTTGAAAGCACAGTATGTCTCTTCTTCTGGATCATGAAGCCCCTTTCTAAGTTAGGATTATGCAACAATGACCAGAGGGTCGCAGGCTAAGAGAAATCTGAAAGTCGAGGCAGAAGTTTTGCTGTTTCCTTAAAACTGAAAATGCATTATGTGGCCCATGATGGGCTTCCTTGCACTCCAGGTACTCTCTGAGTCACAAAAATCACAAAAACCGGCTGATGGTGGTGACTATAGGAAAAGCTAGAGGTGATATTTAAACCGATATATTTTAAAGGGAGAAGTGTTCTGGAAGATGTTAAAAATATTAACTTGTTACCAAAGATCTTAACTCCTCGCGTCGCTTTTGTAAAGTGGGTAGCTACAGAGGAGGCAGGTAGAGAAAAGGGTAAATTAAACCTGCCCAGCTAACTAAAAATAGGCTCTAGAATTTCTAGACCACAGTCTGATTCATGATCTCCTCTGCTGAATAATTCCCGTGTTTGTTTCTTAATATTTTGTTTTTTCCTAGCATTAGGAGGAGAAGCGTATGAATGTTTATCGGAATGGTAAATAGTTGAATTATTAGACTTCTAACAAGCTTGCCCTTGTGTGTTCTTTAGAGGGCTTTCGAGCTGTGGCTGCTTTATGTCACTATCTCAGCAACCTGCAATTATTTATGACCTTGTAGAAGTCACAAAAATGAATGCATTCTCTTCTTTGGGGAATTTAGAATTACCATAGGACAGGTACAACAGTAGTAGCAGTTCAAAACAGAGTAGCGTGGTTTCGTGATTTTGGGTGAGAGCAGAACAGGATGTAAAGGAGGAGACCACATGTGGTTGTAGGATCAGGAATGAAGGTGCAGGGACCCATGTGGGGCCGGGAGCCATCAGCATGAGCCGCGTGGCCGGAGGAGAGTGCGCGTCGGCCTGGGAAATACCAGCCGGTCCAGGAGAACCGGAGGGTAGGTAGGGTGCATGAAAGAGACACACCGGAAAGTTTGATTAGAGCTTTATTAGTTTGGGACCCGAATGAAGGGCCGGGGGTGAGGGGTAAGGCTCCGAACCCCGGGGACCCTCTTGGGGGCAGGGAGCCGCGTGATCAGAGCTGTTTTTGAATGAAGACCAGCGTGTGGAGATGCGAGGTTGTTCCTTTTATGCCCCCTCTTCTCAAGCTGTATTGGGTTTGGAAACCTTGCTTGATGTCAAGGGCAAATCCTTTTATCTTTGATAGCACTGCCTGTGCGTCATCCATGCCTTTGATGGGGTTTGCTGCTGTCCGGACAGGCCCCGTCTAGCCGCAGTCTGTCTCCGTCCAGACTTCGCAAACATCTTTAGATCACACTCACCCTTTGGTTTGCGCTTCTCATCACTGTTTGTCGGGATTCCCGGGTCTCCTAGTCAGTGAGGCTGTCCCCTGCTCCCTCTGTTTGGTTCCTGTCCCCAGGGCTGGGAATTGCTGCCCATTTCTGCTCATCGGTAACTGCTGCGTGTAAGATGGTAATTGTATCAGGGTCACCTGCATTAGCTTCTTCCCACAGAGGGATGGTATAATCCTTAGGAGGTTACTTAATCTCACAAAGAGCTGCTAAATTATTGCTTGCTGCTTTCTCGGTGATTATGTTCCTCTTTGTACTTTGGGATAATCTACCACCAATGAAACCTGTCCTGGGTGATTTTCTGAGTCTCAGAATGAGGAGGTTCGCGAACTCCCAGTTTGCTGCATCCATAGTAGCACAGGTGATTCAGAGTAGTTTTGGCTGCTGGGACGGTCTCGGCCATCGTCACTCTGGCACAGGGTCTTCCTTTGCCACAGATCCAGAGTTTGTGCTTTTTCGGATGATCTTGGCTACTAATGGATTGTTATAAAGTAAAACTATGCCGTGGCTTGATGATATTTGTAGATTCATTCTATAAACAGTTTTCTTCCTGTTTCCAGATAGTATCTGTACATCTCCAGAGCCTTAATAGGAAAAAAAAAATGTCTCCTAAGACTCTTCAAGTAAGGAAGTTGGGCGCTGTACTGCTGTAGACTGTCCTCCGTCTGACTCCTCTAAGAGAATGTGAGCCAGGCACGTGGGACAGGATCTGGCTTCCCACACATCTTTAGATCTCACTCAGACTTTTAATGTTTTATTTATTTTTGAGAGAGAGAGAGAGAGACAGAGGATCCGAAGCAGGCTCTGCGCTGACAGCAGAGAGCCTGCCACAGGGCTCGAACTCACGAACCATGAGATCATGTGTTGAGCTGAAATCAAGAGTCCGTCCGTCACTTAACTGACCGAGCCACCCAGGTGCCCCCATAATATCTTTAAATAAACATGTCCAGGAACAAACTTTTTCCCTTCTCTCCACAGCTCAGATCTTCCCCTTTACTCCACTAACAACCCCCCCCCCCGCCACCACCCCCTCACTACCCCCCCACTCCCCCCCACTCTTGTGTTGTCGTTTTGTCCTGAGGACCTTCTGCGTAGTTTCCCAAGCCAGAACCCTGGAACTAAAATTATTCATTCCTCTTTATTACACACCCTTCATAGGCCAGTCACCAGGCCCTGTCTCCTTTGGTTGGCTTGATTCTGTCCAGAAGTAATGGGGAGCCTGACCATCAGTAGCTTACACTGGAAGGATACTTGTCTTGAGTCGGGATGTAAACAGTCCCTGCGGTGGCTCAGCAGCTCCGAGGTAGTCCGCAGTTGGCCCCACCGTGGCTGGGAGGAAGTGGAGGCGGAAGCTATCTGGCTTTCCTGGCCCACCGGCCCGCGAACCTGTGACGTCTGTCCCACATCTTTCCTCCCAGCGTTCTTTAAGTCAGTTACCTTATCGTTGTTTCCACTATTGCTTCTCAAGTTCAAGTCCTCATTCTGTCTTCATACAATAGAATAGTCTTTTCCTGGCTTCAGTCTCTGGTATTACTTTGCTTTAATCCACCTCTCCTTCGGTTACCAAGGTCATCCTTCTGAAACAGAGACGATTGTGCCAGGTCTCTGCCTAAAATTCACCTGCAGGGTTGGGTCTAGTGCCCTTTATGAGGCGGCCCCTCCCCGACCAGCTCTCACAACCCCGCGTCCCTTGCCTCCCCCAGCACACACATGTCACGCTCAGTGCTGACGTGTTTGGCTCTGCGAGCTCACGCCTCAGGATCTGTGCCCGTCTTACCTGGAATGTTCCGTTCCCGCGTCGGCCGCCAGCCACCTCCAGCCCCTGCCCGTAGCCTTGCGTTTACTCGTCAGACTTGCGCCACCGCGGGTGCCCTGGTTGTACTTTGTACGTATCTTCCGCTGCGTGGATTGTAATTCTGTGCGTCCCGCTGGACCAGGTTCCTCGATGGCAGCGTCTAGAACTGGGCCTGTCGGGAGAAGGCGATCTGTAAACATTTACCAAACAAATGGGGCTTGAGGCGGTTTGATTAGGAATGGTGCCAGTTCTTAAATGGCATCAGACGGTCTTCCGATTCCCCTTCTCATTGTGCCAGAAACCTTTCTGTATTTGTTCCCCTACTCCGTACAGTACTGGATTTGAGCTTTGGTTGTTGTAAGGGGGTGAGCGAGTGAAGGGAGAAGCATGGGAAGGGGGTAGGAAACGTATCAGATATTCTTCTTTGACGTAGCTGCTCAGTTTGTTTTGTTTAAAACACTGTGGGACCAGACGGTCGCTTCTGTGAAGTTGGATCTGCGGTCACTCCCTGAGAGGCCCTACTCACTTCTGTCTCCTTTACCTGCAGCTGAACGAGGGTCCTGTGAGACTCTGACAGTCGTGGCGCAGCCGTGGCCGACAGACCAGGAGCCAGTAGTGACCCCTGGGAAGATCTTCTTTCTGAAAACATTGTCAGGACGTTAGCCTGGATGAACTAGTTAATGGGAACTAGTCTTTTTTTTCTTAATGTTTTTTATTTATTTCTCAGAGAGAGAGACAGCATGAACAGGGGAGGGTCAGAGAGAGAGGGAGACAGAATCTGAAACAGGCCCCAGGCTCTGAGCTAACTGTCAGCACAGAGCCCAGTGCGGGGCTAGAACCCACGAACCAGGAGATCATGACCTGAGCCGAAGTTGGACACTTAACCTACTGAGCCACCCAGGTGCCCCTAATGGGAACTAGTCTTAATGTCCTTGCACCAAGTCTGCTTCTGGGCCCGGGACCGCTTGGCCCCTTGACATCGAGCCAGAGGGTCTGCGAGTCTGACCGATGAGAGGACAGTCAGTCACAGATCTGCCCTCCTGCGTTTTCCGCGGCAATATCACGTGTGTTTGTGTAGTCTACCCGAGACAAGAATTTAATCTCTGTATGTATTTGCGTTCTATCGCTAGAATAACGAATTGCCTCACATGTAGCGGTTTAAAACAGCCCGTGGGCCAGACGTCCAGGTGGCCTCTCGAGGCTGAAATCGGTGTCAGCAGGCCAGGCCGGGGGGCAGACTCGCCGCCAGGCTCTCCAGACGGTACGAGGATTCGGTGTGTGGTTGGAGGGCGGGGGACTGGCTCCGCGCTGGCTGCCAGTCGGGAGCCTCTCTCTCTCTCGGCTGCTCGGAGCCTCTTGCGTTCTTTGCGTCCTTGGTCTTCAAACCAGCAGGAGAGCCTGGAGTTGTCGCCCATGAGAGTCTAACCTTGCCGTTCCGCTGCATCTGGTCCATCCAGAGAGTTCTCTGCTCTAACAGCTCGTTTAATGAAAGGGGACCCATGAGGATATGCCAGGGTAATATCCCTGCGCTAAGGTGTCTCTGACTTAAATCACATCTGCCAAGACCCTTTGCCATGAATCACAAGTTCTGGAAACCTAGGGTGTCGACACCCTACAGAGTCATTTCCCTGTTACACCATCTATGAAAGGTATTTTATAAATCCAAAAGTATTTAATACTCCCTTCTAGCAATCCCTTGACTTGGCATGGAATAAATATTAACTCAGTAATGTAAAATGGAAATTTTGAAATATTCAAAACATAAAGCATGGAGAGCGCCTGGCTGGCTCAGTCAGAGTATGACTCTTGATCTTGGGGTTGTGAGTTCAAGCCCCATGTGGGGCGTAGAGATTGCTTAAATAAATAAAACTTAAAAAAAAAAAAAAAAGCATGGAAACTCTTTATGAGTGGCTAGTGCTCTGATGTGAAAGGTCCAGACGCGTCGGTGACCACAGGCCCTTCAGACTAGCGGAATATTGTATAGCAGCTCCAAGGTCACATTTGTGATGATGGGTAAAGCTAAGAAATTAGAACTCAATGATACTTGTAAATACAATTAAATACCAACGAAAACCTACTGTTTTAGGTGAATTCTTCCATTAAAAAGATTTTTTAAAAACAATATATAGTTTTACTTTCCGTTTGTTGACGGATTTTCTAGAAGATTCTTTAAATTCCAGAGTACTATTGGCGTCATCCAGTTGGTTGATACAATGTAAAGGAAAGACTGCCAAAATAAATCACCTTAAACTATAACAAAGGCAGAAAAATAATAAAGGGAAATGAAATACGTGAAAATAAGTTTAATTTTCAATTAATCTCAAGTGGGCTTGGGTAAATGACTGTGATTGCCCTTCCCCCAAAACAATAACTTCAAAAACTAATTGACGCCACAT
Source organism: Hyaena hyaena (assembly GCF_003009895.1). Taxonomy (NCBI): domain Eukaryota; kingdom Metazoa; phylum Chordata; class Mammalia; order Carnivora; family Hyaenidae; genus Hyaena; species Hyaena hyaena. Next base: position 1,720,327 of record NW_024080758.1, read on the forward strand.
TCTTTGAAATAAAAGTCTTGGCTCACTAAATTGTCATAATACTAAATTGTTGCCCATGTGGAATTGGGGAGTCTCGTTACTACATGATTTTAATTATTATAATTTTATAGCATATCTTAGGCTGGGCTAGTTTCCTTTCATTATTTTTCCCAAATTTTCTTAGCTATTACTCATTTCCTCTTTTAGGCTCTCTGAAAAATTCCGTACATTTTTTTGGTCTCTTTGGGTTTTTTTTAAATTGTCTCAAAACACACTTAAGATGTACTGCCTCAACCGTTCATGGCTGTGTGATTCAGGAGCGTATATTCACACTGCTGTGCAGCTGATGTCTGGGACTTTTTCATCTTGCAAACCTGAACCCCTGTATTCATTAAACTCCCTCCTTCCCCTCCCCTCGGCCCCACGGTTCTGCTCTGTCCCCGCGAATTTGACTAGATGCCTCCTAGTAGTGGAATCAACAGGACTTGAGTCTAAACGATCTTACCCCACATGGTGGCCTGAACTTGAACCTGTGTCGTAGCGCGTGTCCGCGTTTCCCTCCTCTTGAAAGCCAAATAGCATCCCACTATGTGTGCGCGTGTGCGTGTGTGTCCCCGTGCGTGTGTCCGTGGACATTAGGGCTGCTCCCAGCTTTGGGTGATTGTGATGCTGCTTGAACACGAGTGTACAGATATCTGTTCGCATCCTGGCTTTCAGTTCTTCCAGAGATAACTCCATTCTTTCTTTCCCAGTGGTGGAAATGGGTGTTTGTTTTGTTTAATGTTTTTGCTTTTTGACATTTTTATCCAGAAAATGCAAATGTTTCATAGATGCATGTAGTTAAATAGCTTAATTCCAGGCCCGTATATCTGAGCCATCTGTTAATAGAATATGCTTAGTAAATAAGTAAAATAAGATTCTAGGTCTTTTTGCCATAAACACCTTTGGGCTGCATACGTTTTTACCATGTGAGTGATGGTAAGGCGATTCGCTATAAAAAAAAAAATCACACAAAAATGGGGACATTTCATTTAAATGGACAAAAAGAAACATGAAAAATGAATAACAAAATTAAAAGACCTTGTGAAACACAGAATATTTGAATACATTTAAAACGTGTGTCGACTTTTGGCAGTATTGTGCAAATAACTGGTTTGATTTTGTGGATTGTACCCAAGCATTCGTCTTCGAAGTCTTTCATTCATGATACCTTTTTTTTTTTTTGCTTATTGATTCATCTCAGCACCACTGTTTTCCTTCTTCCACGTTCTTCCTTCATTAAGAGAGGTATCCAGTTCCAGACACCAGGACGCATATTTGTAGCTGAGTTTTGCATTGCACAAGCCATCTACGCTGCCGCTTTCTCTGGGCCTGTTGTCACGTGCTGGTGACAGACATTCCGGAGTTCTCTGGGAAATGTGGACGCAGTTCCCCCGCTCGAATGCGCTCGTGATTGCGCTCTGCCACCACCGTAACTGCCATGTTCCCCGGCCCAGCACAGCGTGCAGTGTGGCCTTACGCTCTCCTTTCCCCACAGCCCGTAGGTAGGTTCCGTCAGGGTATTTTTGTCAAGTCGATCCATATGGTCCTTACCATCCACTCTTTGAAGAGCACCATGTCTGTGTGGCACTGAGCGCAGTGAGAGCGGGCCAAGGTTTATGTAACATCAAAATAGGAGCTCTGTTGATGGAGAAATAGCCACCCAGCAGCTTCGATACGGTAACCCGGCGAGGGCAGTTGATTCGCCGCTGGGAAAACGAAGCCAGACTGTCCACCAGTTATTTAATCTTTTATGACAAAATGTTCTTACAGCCGGCCGGTGGTGCGGCAGAAATGTTTGTGGCAACAGTGTCCACGGCCGAGATGTGCAGAGCGAAAATACCGGACGCGACTACGAAATAATACGGTATATTAAGCGCTAGGAGGGCTAAACAGGAAAATCGCGCAGGGGGAGGGGAAGGAGAGTGAAGGCCGGGATGGGGCAGTGCGGTTTCTACTGCAGTTCCCAGCAAGTGTCAAGAGAGGCCTCCTCGCTGCGAAGAAGGCGTTCCTGAAAGGTGAAGGGGTGCGCCGTGTGGATTCCCGGGGAAGAACGTTCCAGGCAGAGGGTGCAAAGGACAAAGGACAAATCGGGCCCCATGCCTCCGAAGTAATCGTACAGCAAAAAATAGAAGTCTGTAGGGCATGTCTGACTTCTGCTCTCAGATAGGTCCGTGAGGGTCGTTGACAGCTGAGCAGATGGTACGAGGGAAGGAGCAGCCTGAGACCCGGGGAGCCATGGCCTAACCGAACCTGCAGCAGAGGCCTGAAAACCAAAGAGAAAGCGGCAAGATTTAGAAAACCTCCCGAGTAGAGGCGTCGTCAGTCCCCACAAGGGTCAAGCGCGAGGCAGTGTTTGTTAAGTTAGGAACGTTCAAGCAAAGCCTGCTTTAACTCGTGAGCATCCGGGACACAGTGAGAAGTCCTGCAGATACGCACGGGCCCGAACGGTGGTGCAGGGGACGCAGTCAGGGCCTCGCTCTCCTGACACCAAAGCCCGAGCGAAATGGAGCGTTACCTGCAGAGCAACGAAAGGGAGGCCGTTTCCGTCCGAGCGCTGGGACTTCTGTGCTGGTCACTCGGCCAGGGGACGCGGGGAGCGCCGGGCACCGCTGGGGGCGGGGCTGCGGGAGGTCTCGAGCTTGGGGTGAGGCCGTGACCGGAGAGGAGAAAGCCAGGGGCTCCGGTGCCGGTGGCAGAGCTCGTCCCTGCTACCCGTGTGGCCCCCAGCGAGGCCGGTGTCCCATGTACTCTTCAGACAGACGGAACGTGGTGTGAAGATGAAGTCCCAGGCCGTAGCGACCAAACCGTGGGTCAGAGGGCAGGAGGTAGGTGGGCAGACTGACAGCCGGCGTTGGTCGGAATTGGAAATCGTGTGTATAAATGTTCTGTCATCTGAGTTCCGTTGAGGTAAAGTTGGGTCTCGGGGGGAAAAAGCAGAGAAAACACAGCTCGTGCAGCAGAGGAGAGAAAACACAAAAATGTAAAAGCCCAAATATAAAAATTACGAAATGACTGTAAGTAAATTAAATCCCCCACTAAGTTTGGTAAGCATATTTATGGTGTCCTTTCCTTCCAGAAATTTTAAATCACGTGTGGTCACACTGTTGTTGTTTTATGACCATTCAGGTTCATGTCATCCCTACAAAGGCTTTCCCGGGTCTGAAGTCCTAGAAATAATCCCTGGGTTTATTGTCAGGGAACCCAGTTACCCCAGCACTGCTGCTTGAGTGGCCGTGAGTCCCCACGTTACCTGAGGCCCACGCCGTGTTTGCCCTCTAACAGACTCTGGGTGTCGAAGTAGTGTCTCTGGGCTTTCTGGCCTCGTTGTCCGTTGCCTCTCCCCACACTCTCCTCAGGTGTCTGATCGTGTATTCCGGCGTGTTTTGATACTGTTGTGGAGGTTTCTCGTGCTCTCTCTGGGCATTTGTGTTTCTCAAACGCTCGTTTTTCAAAAAAAACTTAGAATCAATTTGTCAAAAAAAAAACCTCCCTGAAATTTTAAGTGCAATGACATTAAGTTTATGAATAATTTGAGGGGCGAATTGATAGATTTAGAATATTGAGTCTCCCCATAATATAAAAACTGTTTTTCTTTTTTAACATTTATTCATTTTTGAGAGACAGAGCGTGAGTAGGGGAGGGGCAGAGAGAGAGAGAGAGAGAGAGAGAAACACGCAGAATCCCAAGCAGGCTCCAGGCTCTGTCAGCACAGAGCCCAACGTGGGGCTCGAACCCACAAACCATGAGATCACGACCTGAGCCAAAGTCAGATGCTTCACCAACTGAGCCCAAGAACTAACCTTGGCCGTGTGATTACTACATGCTAGCTGTTGTCTCATATCATTATCCCTTTTTAAGATGATGCAGCTGAGGGCTCAGTTGAAGGACCTGCTCAGAACCGTGGCCATACGTGGCGGAGCCCAGTCCCACACCCCGAGCTGACACCGAACTCTGCCCTTGACCACCACATCACATTTCTCCTCCTCCTCCCATCCCTGGAAAGTGCTGTGTCTCTGTCTTGATTTCCACACCCCCTGACCCCACCTAACTTCTAACTCTGTGCTTTCTGGGGCTGCTGAATTAATTGGCAGTGACAAAAAACCAAAAACAAAACCCCGACCTCTGTGAATACTCCTGTCATGGCTGATTGTGTGTGTCACCTTTACTGGGCCAGGCTAGTACCTGGCTTTTAGTCAAACGTTAGTCTAGATGTTGCTGTGAAGGTATTTTTTAGACGGGATTTACATCTAAGTCCATAGACTGAGTAAAGGATAATCAGTTGAAGGCCTTACGAGAAAACAGTGGGGGCCCCTAAGGAGGAAGGAATTTGGCCTCCAGAGGAGCTGCAACATCACCTCCTCCTAGGTCTCCAGCCTCCCAGCTTGCCCTGCAAATTTTACCACATTTTGCCCCCCACCCCCCCCGCCCCCCCATCGTGTGAGCCACTTCCTTACAGCAACACCTCCCTTCCTGTACCCTCATCCGAGTTAGATTCCGGAGTCCCCGTTACTGTGTTCTCTCTGGCATGCTTGCCTGGCAGCCCTAGTGACACTGAACTCTCCGTCTCTGTGTCAGCAGCTGCATGCAGCTCGAGAAAGCCCACCACCGTCCTGACTGGTCTCGCTTCAGAATCGGGACCACAGGCCCCAAGGGGACCCTAAATGCTGTCTGGCCATGCTTCCCTGTTCTCTGCTCAACTGCTTGTCCCACTCGCCAAGATGGCTCCTGCCCCCCCTCCCCTCCCTGGTCCTCACTCTCGCTGCTGACCTCCCTGCTTGCTTCGCTTTAGAAAAGAATACGAATCTCCCCCCCCCCCGCCCCTGCCCTGCTGCGCTCTGCCCTGCCTCCTGCGCGTGGGATGGGAATCACCCGTGCCCTTACCAGAGGTCAGACCCCCTGCTCTGTGCTGGACCCCAGCCCCGCACTCAGGTGCAGGGACTTCTCGCTCAGAATCGCCCACGCCTGCTGTCCCTGCGGTCAGTGCGGGACTTGCGGTGATGGTGTCCATCCCTCGTCCTTCTGACCCGAGGAGTTAGTGCGGTTACTCTGACATTCTTTCCGTTGACGACGCACTGTACTACGGTACCACGCAAGCCGGAGGTTTGCGTCTTTTTTTTTTTTTTTTTTTTTGGTTTGCGTCTTTTTAATCAACACCTTTTGAAATGTGTTCCTTTTAAAAGACAAGGAAGCAAGCAAGAGCTGGGCTATTTCAGGCCTGTGCATTCATTTCAGCTGCTGTTTTATCTGGGCATCAAACGGTAATTGACACACGGTCAAGTTCCTCACTCTGCAGTGAGCTGGAGGGCAGAGCTACGGTCTTAATCTTTATTCCCAGAACTTGGTGCGTTGTAGTTGCTCTGAAAAGGTTTGTTAGGCTCACCTGAAGTTCTCCTAGGAGGCATCCTGGAATGCTTCCTGTCTTGCTGTGTCCCCTTGTTCGTTGCTGCTGCTGGGGGACGATGGAGGATCATATGGACCTCCCCGCCCTGTCAGGGGGCAAGTGAGTGCCGCTTCCAGACAGGAGCATCGATGTAACCTGTACAGAGGCACGGCTGAGGCAGCGGACCCCGGAAGCTGTACTTGACCTCTTCCCTGAGCAGGCCTTGATCGGCCATTTGGAATCTGTTCTTTGTGTATTATGGTCTGAGATCCCTCAGACCACGTGGATTTGCATCCTTCCTTCCGCTTTTTAACTGTGTGACCAGGGAAGCTTTCTTAACTTCTCTGTGCCTCTTGTTCCTCGCTAAGATGGGAATCGCAGGGCTGTTGTAAGGGCCGATCTATGTAAAGTGTGTGGAATGGGGACCTGGCGCGTCATGAGCACCAGGAAGTATCAGCTGTGTGTTGTCCGCAAGGTTATGGAAGCTCCCGTTTGTGTGCTCTCTGCAGTTGTGACACCTAGTAACTGGGTCTTTGGAGTTTCCTCACTTTATCTGAAGGAGACAAAGTGCCGCCCAAATTGAGCATTAAAAGCAGGCTGTTGTGTGTTTGACGTTAGCTCCAGTGTGTGTGTAGCCCTGGGGTTAATTGTAAAAGCCTTTTCTTCTCCCTCGTGCACTGGGGGCTGACATCTGCTCTTTAGCCTTTGAGCCACACGAACTTAATGGAGCTGATTTCTCAGTCTTGAAACATTTGTGGAAATTGTGCAAGTCAACGGCGTGGGCGAGACCGGTGTGTACGCCACAGTGGAGTTCTGATCTCTCGCTCATCGTCGGGCAGTAAGTTGGAGGAGCCACCAGGTGAACACGCCAGTTCTTTCCAGTTTCTCCGCATAATGTGTGTGTGCTCTCGTTCACGGCCCAGCAGTATAGAAAGTCGTCTGCTTGAAGTACTGTGGCAATTCCCAGGTCCAAAAGGAACGTATCTTCTAGATTTCTCCTACAGATCCGCTAGAAAGGAGTTTCAGATGTGAAGGTTAGTCCCCAGAACGGGAGGTCCCGACATTACTAAGTTAGTGACCAGGGGGGCACATCGTATGGCATCTAAGGCAAAGACTGGGTGTGACTGTTTCTTTTTACTTGCAGAGGTGCCTGAGGGGTCGCCCTAAGTCCACACTTAAGGAAAAATGCTGGCTGAATAGTCCTGATCTCCACTGTACTCTGAGTTGTTCGGGGCGCTTCGAGATCACATAAAGAAACGCAGGGACCCGTGAGGCTGTCTGCTGGAGGCCGAGCTGTGGGATAGAAGCAGTGGGCGAAGCTCTGAAGCCTGGGTCGGTTTTTCGGGTTGGCCACTTACCACGGGGCCATGGGCAAATTACTCCTAAAGAGATTTGCTTGCATGTTTTACGTGGATCATTGTGAAAGAGTGAAGTGGAAGTATGTTTTAAGGCGGCGCTCAAAAAATGGGTTTTCAGTTTACCACACGTGCCCGTATTTCTGTTGTAACACTTACCGAGCTGTGATTGATGGCTTACGTTCGTAATGAGTTCCTTATGGACACGGACTGTGAATGAATCTCCGCGGGACCCCAGTGCCTGGCCGCCCCTGACACACAGGTGGGCCTGCATTTTATTGAATCGGGGATCTTTAACTTGCTTCATTTATAGGTTTGTTGCAAGTAAACATTTTTAAATGAGGTGTAAACTGAGGTGCAATTTCAGAGACCCTTTTATTAGAGTGGTTCTCGATTTTATCCTGGGCCGGCTAAGAATACATTTTCCATCCCACCGTCACATGTGTGTACACTGACCAAACGTTCAGGAAGCACTTTACTCTTTGTCTCGCCCTCGGATAAGTCCTGTTGCATCATATTCCATTCATTGGAGATCACGCTGGTGCCAGCCCACTGCAGTGACTTCGGGATCCTGTAAGTGATCTGCAGCCTACAGTTTCAAAGGCCCTTCTCAAGAACGTAAGCTCCTCAAAAACAGGAACTTCATCGTATTTACTTCTGTGTCGCTTGCGTGAGTAAAAGAATGGAGATGCTCTTTCCCATAGGTCACAGTCAAAAAAATAAAGCCTTACAGACTCCTGGCTGCATTTCAATTCACCCAGTATTTGAGCGGTGTGTTAGGTATAATACAGTGCCCTCAGCACCATGGAGGATCCAGAAATCCTTTTTTAGTTTATTTATTTATTTTGAGAGAGAGAGAGAGAGACCGCGCAGGGGAAGAGCAGACAGGGTGGGAGGGAGAGGGAGAGAGTATCCCAAGCAGGCTCCACACTGTCCACACTCCTCGGGCTCCTTAGAGGGGCTCAAACTCAGTGAACTGTGAGATTATAACCTGAGCCAAAGTCAGGAGTCGAATACTTAACCAGCTGAGCCACCCGGGTGTTCCCACAGGATCTAGAATTAAAGAAAGCTCAGCCTCAGGCCTTGTTCAGTTTAGAGCCCGATCCAGGGGGCTGGTCAAGTACAGGTAGGCCATGAAAGAAGTTTCAAGACTTTTCCAAAATATCTGACATCAGCCATTGGCACAACTAAAGCAAGTGCCTGATACGAGCGATTTGCCAAGAACTTAGATGCCTGGTCCAGACACGGTATCAGGACCAAGCACTGATAGCGCCCTGCCTCACCCATTCGTCATCGCTGTCGAGTCCCACTATAGATTCCATGAAACAGGCTCAGTCTTATAAATACTCAAGGAGCATTTGGTTTACTGTTGATTTGACTTTTAAAAATCTCTTCTCCTTTAAAAAACAATTCACAGTGATCCCGTGTCCAGCTTGTGGTGGGTCCTAAAAATTAGGTCCTTTGACAAGCACAGGAATTTCTTAAAAATTAGTTTGCCTCATTGATAAAGAGGAGGAAACTTCAGCAGCGTTATGTGAAATGCAGCGGGGCACGGCTTCCTTGGTTTTAGGTTACCCTGTAAGTGTGTAGTGATATGTGCTCACACTCATGAATTTCAGGACAGTGCCAAGGAGCTTCATGTCTCAAGGGACGGTCTTTGGGAAGGCCTAACCTTTTTGGACTAACCTTAAAACCTATTGTCAAAACTGGGACTTGAGAATAAAAGAGGGTGTAGGCTGAATAGTTCTGCTGAAGCAAACATACACTGGGGGACTGTGTGTGTGTGTGTGTGTGTGTGTGTGTGTGTGAGTTTGGTTACATTGTCTTGAAAAAAAGCTTCACAGAACATTTACAAAACTTGAAACCCTATTAACTAAACAATTACTGGCAAATCTTTTGTAATCAGGAGAGATTACTTTTAAAGATCAAGGCTTAATACCTTAAGGTTATCAACAATTTATAGATAGCATTGTAATGAAAATGCTAATGTTGTGAAAAGAGTTTTTCCTCTAAGACCCAAAAAGTGAATGATGCGTCTTTTTATTTTTAAAAACTTCACGTTCAGTTTTGAGAGAGAGAGAGACAGCACAGGTGGGGGGGGCGGGGGGCAAGGGGAGAGGCAGAGAGAGAGAGGGAGACACAGAATCCAAAGCAGGCTCCAGGCTCTGAGCCATCAGCACAGAGCCCAATGCAGAGATCAAACCCATGAACTGTGAAATCATGACCTGACTCAAAGTTGGCCGCTAAGCCGACTGAGCCACCCAGGTCCCCTGGTGTGCTTATTTTAGGTAATATTCTCTGTGTAATGAAAAGATCAGACGTTCTTAGAAATAATGATAATGGAATAGAGTCTATATTTAGAGCCATCTTTCTTAACGGTATACAGCAAATTAACAGGTAGACCTGGATGCAGTGGTTTCATCTAGAAAAGATAGTAGTCTGCCTCAGTTCCTTCTGTGAGTTTTTACTGACTCTGCCTTATGATCAGCCTGATGCTAAGGCTCTGCAGATAGCATTTTAGTATGACTTACTGTCAAAGAGTATTTGCTGTGGTACCAATCCAGTGGTACCAAAAAGACCTCCTACAGTAATCGAACAGTGGGAACGTCAAAGACAGCTTTACATGAGATGGTACTATAGGAATGACCCACAGTCTCCACTCCTCGCAGCTTATTTTTAACTTTGAACTCCGTAATTGAAATGCCTTCTCTTTTCCCTAAGCACCTTTTTAATGGGAATTAAAAACACTTGCTTTAACCCACATAAACACTTTTTTTGGGGGGGGGGGCGGTCATACTTAGATCAGTTAATACTGCCATTTAAGGAAGTCTGGTCCGGGACCTAAGTGGTTATATTAAATGTTTTAAGTCCCAGACTAGGGAGAGAGCATGTATCCTCATTGCTGCTTTCAAGCAGGAAGCATAAAATTTTATTAAATTGATAAGTCAAATCACTGACTGAAATGAAGTTTAATGGAAGTTCTCTATCAGAAGAATAATGTGACATTTTAATATAGGACTATCATGTGCCACAGTCAATTCACTTCTGTAAACAGTGCTTTAAAGTAACAAACGGAAATGTTTAGGCCAAGTTTTTGCATTGAGGCAAGATTGAGCTCAAAAGTAATTGCAGTTACCCATGTATTCGTTGCCTTCCCACATATTTTAGGTTGATAAGTTTCCTGCGAAGGGTCTCCTTTTCCCTTTTATTGTATTAATACTTAAAATGCTTTGAAAAGCCCTCTATGCTTCAGCGGCGGTTGGTGTCGGAAGAGGTAAAGCGTGGATCCGGAGTCCTTCCTCAGCCCTCTTCTGTATCTTTAGGAGGCCCCCGGCCACAAGGGCCCAGTGCCAAAGGGACACGCTCTCCGGTTCCTTGCGTCTGCTCTCCTTGAGTGCGTGAGTGCCCTGCGAAGCCGCTGGCATGCTTACGGCGACCTTTAACTCACATCTGTGCTTCTCGAGAGTATAAATAATTACATGCAGGATTCTTAAAGTAGAATCAAATTAATTCTGCCATTGTTTGCTATTCACTGTAATGAGTCACTGCTCTTGGGAATTTGACATCTACTCTCCAAGATTCTTGAGAATTCTGAGAACTAGCAGATAGCTGGAATGAATCTGCTTGCTTACATGAGCGTATAGCCGTTTCGCGTAGGTAAAAGGAAAGCGTTAGGGAAGGCTCACGTGGTCTGTGAACGTGTGTGTTTGCTACTCGTAACGCTTCCTGTTCCCCGGGGGTCAGGTAGCCTTCTAAGGACTTCACGTGATGCGTGCTATTTATTATTCATCCCCATTTTATAGATAAGGACAGAGAAGATAGCGTCTTTCCCCAGGTCACGCACCTAGCAGATAGGAAGCCAGAGTTTGAACCAAGGCATTCCGGCCCCAGGATCTGACTTGGAATCCAAACACTCTTTGAAATCGATCAGGGACCTTAAAGAAGTTACCATATACGTGTGTCAGAAGAAACCAAGGCAAAGAGCTCCCGTCTCCTGATGCTCGGCCCAGTGTCTTTTCCACTGTAGTTCAGATTCTCCTACGTGGATCGATCTTTTCTTTTCTTGTCCAAGCGGTAGCTCCGTAGTAAAGTCAAGTATAACAGAAGCCGTGTCCTTAGGATCTAGCCGGGACTGGAGGAACACTGCGGGCTTTCCTGTTAGACCCTCAGGGGAGGAGCGCCTTAGACAAAGCTGACCTAACGGTACCCTCCATCCAGATGATTTAGGTGGGTGGTTGGTGGAGACACGACTCCGCTGGGGTCGTGGTTTGAGAGAAGGCTCATTTGTGGTAGCGTCTGGCAGTGTTTCCGTTTTCCTTTCCGGCAGAAGCCCCTGATTTCTCATACGATCCGCTAAAGGCCCCTCTTCCTCGGCACTGGGTGAACCGGGTAGATAGGCACCTCGCGTGGAGGTGCCGCTGATGTTCCGTGTCCCTTCTCTCTGGTACCACGTGGCCTCTGTACGATGAGCTCGCTGTGACGGCCGGCGCCAGCATCAGCCTGTGGACCTCTGGGAGGGACAGTTCTCAGACTAGTCCCCTAAGTGCTCTTATGCTTGGACCAAGCTCTAGGAATGAGAGTGCTCGTGTCCAGTTCACACGAACGGCCTTTGGGTGAAACTCTTCTGGGGATCCATCTTTCCCAAGTACGGAATCGTCAGCCTCGGCACCTGCTACTATTGCGACAACAAAGCCCGTGAAGCCGTAGCCAGCAGAAAGGAACAGAAGCCTTGCTGACTTACATCCAGTCGTGTCTAACTCAGCAGCTTGTTTTGTTTATTTTTCACGGATGCTTGTTCTTGGCTGGGAGTTCATGTTGTATATATCTTTTTTTCTTTTGGAAAATGTCCGTGTTTTATGGCGTTCTACAAAAGCAAGGATTTCCATAGCAGGTTCCAGAAGCTCTGTTGAGCTCTGTGGGGACATACTTACTCCAGAGAGGCCGTGCGAAATGTTTGGAGGAGGGTGAATACTTTTTTAAAGTAAAGACAAAGGATGGAAACCCTATCAGAGAAGGACTGAGAAACCCTACTGCTAATTTCAGAAACCTTGCACGAGGGGAGGAGAGCGGTTAAATCACAGTGGCAAAGTGTTAAAACTGAAGTCGTTCAGGCAAAGGCTCGGCCTTCGTCTAGTTTTTTATTTTGTATACAGTTGTCTTACTAAATTCCCGCTTAAAATGGGCACCGTCCATATTGTCTGCAAAGCCTCGGCCAGACTCGAGGCCGAAGGACTCGGCAAGGCTTGCTGACCTTGAATCACACACCTGTCTTCCACAAGCAGCCAGCCCGGTATTTAAAGATCGGGCCTCTCCAGCATGAGCTCTAATAATAGAGCGAGGAAGCCCCACCCGAGCGGGCACTTTGGAGGGCATCTCTCTGTGTGACCGACTCCCCCTGTATCCAGGCTCTCCCCCTCTCTTCTTCCGAATTCATTCAGATAAAATATATAGACGCCGAAGGAAAACATCTAATCTCCTTCATCATGTAAATTCTAAACATTTTGGCAGTAAAACGCTGCTGCTCATATGTTCGTTCTGGTCGGTGACCAGAATACACGTAGTGAGAGCTGGGTTTTGTCTGCCCTCGGCGTGGGAATTTGTTTATAGCCCGGCTTCTCTGTGATTTTTGAAGGCAGCTGTCTGAAATTTGAGAAGTAACCTATGTAAAGGTTTCTCAGTGGGGATAAGAGTTCACGAACGAATTGGAGCACGTTTTGCGTCCTCAGAAGGTGTTTTGCAGCAGCTTGTGTTTTTCCTTGTTTCTGTTTTGGTCGAAAGCCCCACAGTCACACGATCTGCACATTTTATTTCACTCACAGTGAGGTTTCTATTGGACCATTTGTTAGCCCAAGAGCAGCGGAATGGACTGTTTTCTTCACTGAGTTTTTGGTTTTCGTTTTGCTAACAGAGGGAAAACTTTCCCATAACGCCAGATTTCCTAATTTTTTTTTTCCCCAAAGGAACTAAGCATGTATTGTATTCAAAGGAAACTTTGTCCTTGGGGGACACCTGGTATTTATAGAAGAGTTTTTGTTTAAGTCTCATACCAGTTAGTAGATCCTTTATTTCTGTTCCGAGCATATCTGAACCGTTTTCTTGAGATGCACCTCACAGGCCACCCAGTCCACCCGTTGTGTACAGTTCAGCGGGTTTTAGTGTGTGCGCAGCCCTTCAGCCGCCACCGCCCCCCACATCAGAAGCTTGTCTTTCACCCCGAAAAGAAACGCCGCCCGTCAGCAAACACTGCCGTTTCCCTGCAGACCTCCCGCCGCCCGCAGCCACTGCTGCGCCTTCTGTTTTCTTAAGTCACCCGTTCTGGGCATTTCATGTAGGTGAAACTGTATGGCATGTGGTCTTTTCCGACCTGGCATCAAGCTCTCACGGGGCCACTCACGTCCCACACGGCGGGACTTCATTCCCCTGTGTCGAGAAGCAGGGCCACGTTGTGTGGCTGGACCACGCTTCGTTCGCCCGTTGGTTGATGGACATTTCGATTGTTCCCGTTTGGTGGCTCTTACCATGTAACACTGCTGTGAGTGTTGGTTACAAGTGTTCACGTCACTGTATTTTCATGTCTCTTGGTGTAAACCCAGGAGTGAAGTTGCTGGCTCCCATAGTAACTCTAGATGTAATGTTTTGAGGACATGCCAAGCCTGCCCCAGACCACCATACCATTTTGAATTCCCATCAGCGGCATATGAGGATTTATTTCCCCACATCCTTGTCAGCTTGTGTTTGTCCTTTTGATTATTGTCATCCAAGTGGCTGTGAAGTGGTAGCTGATGGTGGTGTTGATTTGTGTATCTTCTTTAGAGAAATGCCTGTTTAGATCCTTTGCCCATTTTTTAATTGGGTTATTTGTCCTATTCTTGAATTTTAAAAGCTCTTTATACATTCTGGATATACATACCTTATCAAATATGTTATTAATTGCCACCCATTTTGTAGGCTGCCCTTTACTTCCTTATAGATCCCTTTGAACTTTGAACATTTTTGTCTTAGTTTTTGTGAATCTAATTTATTCTTTTCTCTTTTGTTACTTGTGCTTTTGGTGTCACGACTATGAAGCCATCGCCTAATAGAAGATCATGAAGATATACATACTTTTGTTATTCTAAGAGTTTTATAGTTTTGCTGTTCTTACACATAGGTTTTGAGTTAATTTTTGTATATGATGTAAGGCAGGGTCCTTCTTCATTCATTTGCATGTGGATAACCAGTTGTTCGAGATTCTTTTTTTTTTTTTTAACGTTTATTTTTGAGAGAGAGAGCGAGAGCATGCATGAGAGCAAGCAGGGGAGGGGCAGAGAGAGAGATGGAGACACAGAATCCAAAGCAGGCTCCAGACTCTGAGTTGTCAGCACAGAGATCCACACGGGGCTCAATCTCACAAACCGCGAGATCATAACCTGAGCCAAAGTCAGATGCTCAACTGACTGAGCCACCCTGGCGCCCCATTCTGGTTTCATTTTTTCTTTAAACTTTGTTTCCCTCGTTGAATTGTCTCAGCACCCTTGTCAAATTAATCATCAGTAATCATATCAATGATCAATTAATCATGCATGTTAAGAGTTTATTTCTAAACTGAATTCTACTCCGTTGACCTGTATGTCTGCACTTACGCACCATAGCTCTCTACTAAGTTTTGAAGTCAGGAAGTGTCAGTCTTTAGACTTTTTCAAGATTGTTTTGGCCCTCGGACGCCAAGCATCATCTTACCGATTTCTGAAAAAAAAAAAAAGCCGGGATTTGATCCACACACAGGTCAACTTGGGGGCGATTGCCATCTTAACAGTCTTATATTCTGTGAGCATGGAAAGTCTTTACATTTATTTAGGTATTTAATAATGTTTATCGTTTTCAGATACAGAGTTACATTCTTGTTAAGTTTGTCCCTAAATATTTTTTGATGTAACTGTAAATGGAATTTTCTTAATTTCATCATTGCTAGGATACAGAAATACAATTGATGTTTGTATATTAATCTCATGCCCTGCAATTTTGCTGGACTTATTAGTTTTAATAGATTTTTAGTGGATTCCTTATGATTTTCTCTATGCAAGAGCACATCATCTGCAAACAGAGATAATTTTACTTTTCCGATCTGGGTGTCTTTTATTTCTTTTTCCACTGTAAGTGACCTGGCTTTAGCTTTAGTACGGCATCTTGTAAGGGGCAAGTGCAGTCATTGTAGTTTCGTTCCTGATCTTACAGGGAAAGGAAGCATCAGGTGTTTCACCATTAAGTATGACGTTAGCTGTGGGTTTTCATAGATGTCTTTTATCAGACTGGGCAATTTCCTTATATTGCTAGTTTGTTTGAGTGTTTTTATCTTGAAAGAGTGTTGGATTTTGTTAAGTGCTGATCTGCATCTAATGGGATGATCATGTGGACCTTGTCCTTTTTTCTGTTGGTTTGGTATATTACATTAATTTTTTAAATATTAAACCCAGTTTACACTCCTGGAATAGATCACACTTGGTTGTGGTATATAGCCCTTTTTTTATATGTTGCTCGATTCAGTTTGCTAGTATCTTGCTGAGAATATTTGAGTCTATGAGAGATGTTGGCCTGTAGTTTTCTTGCGAGCTCTTTGTGTTTGGTTCAAGTTAATTGTGGGCTCATGGAATGAATTGGGAAATGTTCCCTTTTCTTCTTTCTTTTGGAGTAGTTTGTGAAGAATTGGTACTGATTCTTGCATAAGTATTTGGTGGAATTTGCCAAAAGCATCTGGTCATAGTCCTTTTACTCTTGGGTAATTTAAATTACTATTCTCTCTCTCTTGTCTCTCTCTCTTCCTTTCATTCTCATTTATTGTAGCTCTAGTCAGATTTTTTATTTGAGTTAGTTTTGGTAGTTTGTGTCTTTTCAGGAATTTGTTCATTCCAACTCTGGTGTACAGTTGTTCATTCATAGCATTCCTTACCATCCTTTTTATTTCTGTGAGGTCAGTAAAGAGGTCTATTCATAGGTTTCCAACTAGTAACTGGGTACTTTAATCTCACAAAGAAATTAACTCTTAAACTTGGGGGCTTTCCAGGTATAGAAAATACAAAGAAACATGAAAATCAGAGTACTGTTGAGTTCCTTATTGTTACTGCCAACAGAATAAGCAGCCTCAACATTAATTCCTGCCTGGCACAGAATATTGGGACACAGATGTTGAGGAAAAAAATTGGTGTTTAGGAGGGGGTACGCTTCTGCTGTTTAATACTGTCCAGAGGAATATTTTTGGGGTAAGACATCCTTTTCCTGGTAACTTGTAGGCTTCCTAAAACCTTCAACAGAAACACTTGACCTGATCGTCCAACTTTCCATCGGAGAGTGGAGGTAAATGCTACCAGGTATTCATTTTTCATTGTCGTGTATAAGCAATTCATTAGAAACCTTATGTAGGTCAGATCTCATTACAGGGAACTCCAAAGGACTGGCCAGATTTTTGGATCGGGCATTTCTCTCTCGTCTTTATGTTTCTCTCATTTAACGGATCCTCCAACTCTAAAAATGTGTCAAAACATACACATTTTTCTCTTTTAGAATGTAAAGTCTCGAATACAAAGAAATTTCAGACTCTAAAGTAGTAGACTACATACCCAGGCAACTTAAAGTTCTAAGCATCGGAGAGATTATTTTCATTTGTGAAAGGCAGACAATAAAAGATTTCCGAGTTCAAGATCAACACTCTGGCACATGCATTCCCATCCTCACCCCGTCTTAACCTTTTGGCCAGAAGTCACCGCTCCTATATGATTTTTTCTTTTCGTCAAAACCTTTTTGTCACTTAACAAAGCATTTAGATTCCCATTATAGAAATGTATTATAAAAGCACTTTTGGAGAGTTATTTACTGCTCACCTAAAAGATGAATTGTTAAAGTTAAGCAACACTAGACGTTAAATGGAAATAAGTGTTCAGTTTACTAAGAGTGTAAAACCTTCTGATTATTGCAGGCAAACCATTTTGGATCTATCACTGTGGAGAATGTTCTATATTTTCACTCTGTAAAAAGAGAAAAGATCACGTTTAAAGCAGAGCTGTCTGCATCCAGAACAAAAGCATGTTGGTGCTGTTGTTAAGGAAATCACCAGAACACAGACCAAATTATTGATTGCAAACAGTGTAAACAATGGAATTTTTCGAATGGAAAAGGCAATGTAAGTCCCAGAGAAGTTGGCTGCCAGGGAAGCCTCTGACTGCACCAAGACTAGCAAAACCTGCATGCAGACTAGCTGCTCACCGCCTGGGGGTTTCTACCCTTTCTCTGAAAAGTGAGAGAAGGAGGAGGATAGCAAGAAAAATGGGAAAAGCACCTCTTCTCCCATAAGGAGGCGAGAACTAGATCATTTTCTTTCGTTCCCCCTAACTTTTTTGTTTTGAGAATGTTTATGACTTCAGAAGAAGAGAACTTGAGAGTACAGTCTGTATACTTTTCACCTGGACTCACCAATTTCTTTTAATGTTTATTGTTGGAGAGGGAGAGAGAGAACACGAGCGGGGGAGGGGTAGAGAGAGGGAGACACAGAATCCAAAGCAGGCTCCAGGCTCTGAGCTCTCCACACAGAGCCCGACGCAGGGCCTGAACTCACAAACTGTGAGATCACGACCTGAGCTGAACTTGGACACTTAACCGACTGAGCTACCCAGGAGTCCCTGGATTCACCAATTTTTAACCACGTTTGCTTTTCTCATACCCTCGCTTACACATAACACATATCCACACCCACGCAGAGAGTAAGTCACAAACGTGATAGCATTTCCTCTCAAAATACTTCACCATGCATTTCCTAACAAGATATTCTCTACCTAACCAAGTACTGTTATCACACCCAAGAAATTTTCAGTTCATTAATTTTTCCCCTATAACATTTTGGGGAAGAGGGGAGTTTAATCTGGGATGCAGTCAGGGGCTCCTTCATTATATGTAGTTGTCATATCTTTTTCACCTTCTCTAGAGAGTAACCCCTCTTCTTTTGACTTTCATGTCACTATTTTTTAAAAGAGCAGGTTACTTTTCTTATAGAATACCCCATAGTCCAGACTTACTGATTTTTTTCCTTCTGGAAACATAAGATGTGTTAAACATATCTGACAAGAAAACTAACAACAGAAATGTGGCCTTTCTATTTTGTCACATCAGAAGGCACATAACATCGGTCTGTCCGGCTATTGGTGATTCTGTTTAATCACCCACATAAGTTGATATTTGTCTTTTTTTTTTCATATTTTCAAAGGTATCTTTTTTCCCCTTATGATTTAGAGAAATGTGGGGCACAATACTTTGAGACCATGCAAACATTGTTCTCCAACAGCCTTCTCCTTTTTCCCCAAAATCCGGAACAAAACAAGGATGCCCACTCTCACCCCTTTTATTCAGCATGTAACAACCCTGGCCACAGCAGTTAGGCGAGAAAAAGAAATAAAAGGCATACAGATTGGAAAGAAAGAAGGAAAACTGCCGCTCTTATAGATGACATGATACCGTGTATATAAATTGTCAGGACTGATTAGAAGAAAAAAACTCAGGTTATGGGATACAAAATTAATATGTAAAAAGCAGTTGTGTTTCTGTACATTAATAACAGACTATCAGAAGGAAAAATCAAGAAAATGTTCCATTTACAGTTGCATCAAAAAGAGTAAAATACCTAGGAATATATTTAACCAAAGAGGTGAAAGACCTGTATGCTGAAAACTGCAATACATTCATGAAAAAAAAATGAAGAGACAAATAAAAAGCAAGATATTTCATCCTCAAAGACTGAAAGAATAATGTTAAGATGTCCATACTACCCAAAGCAATCTACGGATTCAGTGCAGTCCCTATTAAAATTCCAATGGCGGGTGCCTAGGTGGCTCAGTTGGTTGAACATCCCAGCTTGGCTTGGGTCATGATCTCACATTTCGTGGGTTCGATCCCCATGTCGGGCTCTATGGTGACAGCCTGGAGCATGCTTTGGATTCTGGGTCTCCCTCTCTTTCTGCCCCTCCCTCTCTGGCACTCTGTCTCTGTCTCTCAAAAATGAATATATGTTTAAAAAAATTTTTTTTAATTCCAGTGGCATTGTCCACAGAACTAGAAATAATTCTAAAAAGGTTTTAGACCTGAATAGCCAAACCAGTTTTGACCAAGAAGAACAAAGCCAAGGGGTATCACACTCCCTGAGTTCAAACTATGCTACTAAACTCTAGTAATCAAAACAGCTGGATATCGGCATAAAAACAGACACATACATGAGTAGAAAGCATAGAAATAAACCCATGTGTTTTTGGTCAGCTGATTTACCACAGAGGAGGCAAGAACAGAGAATAGGGACAGGGCAGTCTTTAACAAATGGTGGTGGGGAAACTGGACTGCTGTTTTATACCATATGCAAAAGCAACTAAAAATGGATTCAAGGTTTGAATGTACAACCTAAAACTATGAAACTCCTAGAAAACATAGGTGGTGTTAAGCTCCTTGATACTGGTCTTAGCAGTGGGTTTTTTGGCTTGGCAGCAAAAGCAAAAATAAACAAATGGAACCACATCAAACTAAAAACCTTCTGTGCAGTAAAGTAAATGATCAGCAACAGGAAAGGCAACCCACTGAGTGGGCGAAATAAGAATTAACACAACTCAGTAGCAGAAAACAGTCTGATGAAAAAGTGAGGAGATGATTTGAATAGATATTTCTCCAAAGACGTACAGGTAACAAAAAGATGTCCAACATCACCAATCATCAGGGAAACACAAATCAAAACTACAGTGAGATCTCACCTTACACCTGTCAGAATGGCTGTTATCAAAAAGACAAGAAATAACAGGGTGTGGAGAAAAGGGAGCCCTGTCACACTATTGGTGGCACTGTAAATTAGTGCAGCCACCGTGGAAAACAGTGTGTAGATTTCCTCAATAAATTAAGCAATCTTATAAGCCAGCCATTCCAATACTGGGTATCTATCCAAGAAAATGAAAACGCTAATCTGAAAAGATATGTACATTCCTGTGTTCACTGCAGATTTATTTACAATAACCAAGATGATGAAAACAGCCTAGCTGTCCATCTGTGAATGAATAAAGAAAATGCGGTTGGTTCATCGATCTCGATAACTCCGCCATCTGAGTAGGATATACATAAATATTACTGAGCCATAAAAAAGAATGAAGCCTCACTGTTTGCAACATGGATGAACCCTGAGTGTATTTTAAGTGAAATAACGCAGACAGAAAGAGATAAATACTGCATGCTTTCACTTACGTGTGAAATCTAAAAAACAAATCGGAACAAAACCCAGACTTACAGAGTGGTGGTTTCCGGAGGGAAGGGTGGTTGGGAAAGGGAGAGCAAAATGGGTGAAGAGGATTACTAAGTGCATACTTCAGGTCATGAAATAAATAACTCACTGGGATGTATTGTACATCAGTAACATTGTAAGGTGAAAAGAGAGGAACCAGACTTACCAGGGGGACCATTTCACATTGTGTGTAAATATCAAATCACTGTGTTACACACCTGGAACTAGCGTGACATTGTCAATTACACCTCAGTAAATGTCTTCAGATGCTCAGGTAAAAATGAGAGTATCCCTTTAGACTGCTCGACTCCCTCCCCGCCGTAGCTGCACCCCTTCCCCAGTCTGTTCGCAGTTTGATCTGTGTCCTTTAAACTTTCTTTTGCTGTAGTTGATGGCAGTTTTGTTGTATTTTTTCCATATTTAGCTCATAAACATACACGAAGGGTGTGTTTATTTCTTTACTTTGCAAATAATGTAATCATGCTCCAGATAACGTATTGTGACTTGGTGTTTTACTTTGTTTTTTTATGTCCCTTTGTATTGAGTTACCTCACTCTTAGTAGCTGTATGATAGTTCATACCACGGATCTACCGTAGCTGATATTTGTGTTGTTTCTAGGTTTCCTGTATTATAGGCAGCTGCAGTTAATATCCTGGAATATGTCTGTGCATATGTTCAAGTATTTCTATAGAATAGATTTCCAAGAGGTAGAATGGTTAATTAACTGTCATTGATTCACACTTAGGCAGTAGCTTCCTCACACCCTTACCAACACCGGCAATATTTAGCAATGTTTTTTATATTTGCCAATCTGATGGGTTAAGAAAAGAACAGTAGCTTACTGTTTTCATCAATATTTTTCTGTTTACTAGTGAGAACGTTCATTCATGTTTGTTAGCCACTAATTTCCTCTGGTTGCTCACTTGTCTGTAGGGGTTATGTTTTAGCTTTCATATACGGTGTCCCTTGCGGTCTGAATTTTTGCCATCTAAACTCTGGAATTAGGTAGATCTGATGAAGTCTTGAGAAAACCCTATCTCTGTGCACCCTCCCTGCGCCATCCAGGGTCAGATTGATTCAGATGACAGCCATCCTGATGTGCTGTCCAGACTCCAGAGCCAAATAGAGTCTTTCAGAGAGGAAGACGCAGCTCGTTCTGATCTTCCCTACAATGTGTTACATTCCCCACCCCCCCACCCACGCTGTGTGTGGTTTAACTTTTGATGTCATTCATGTGGTTTTACACAATAAAAAGTTGAAAACGTTTGTTGAATGTCAGTGGTTTTCCGGTGTAAGTTCTAAGGTTTTGCTTTTATCTAAGTCGTCTTTTCTCTAAGATTTTTTTCAATCTATCTTATTTTCTTCTCTGTGGTTATTTTTAGACACACTGGAATTCCTGGACACATGAAATGTATTTTTATGCATAATGTATTTTGTCAACACATTGTTAATCATTTATCGTTAATCTTAAACACCACCTTTATCCCACACCAGGATTTTTATGTATGTGGGGGTCTGTTCTAAACCTGTGCCACACTGTTTGGTGAATGTTTGAGTATCTAGATAAGAAAGTTCCTTTTTCTTTTTTAAATATCCCTTGTTTATTATTGCTTCATTTTCCTTCCTGGTACATTTTTAGGGCAAAATAAGTCAGTTTTGCCTATGTATGTACGCTTCCTGCAGCAATGTAGACAAACGTGCACCTCCCCCCCCCCCCCCCCCTGGGTCTGGGAGAAACTGGTTAGGGGTCTGGGACCAAGGTTAAGACTTGAATAAACCCAGAAAAATTAAAGACAAATTATCCTCTAAGCCTTGAAGAAATCCTATGGGTCTGTAACACTGTTAAGTGCTGCCTAAATGTGTGTTTAATGAGCCCTTGATTCATCGATTCTTCTAGGTAGACCTTCTCCAGTCCTCGTACTTCTCCACGGTCACCCCCAGAATTTCACGTCATGATGCTGGCGCACTCCCTTCACTCTTCCAGACCCTTCTCCCCAGTCCCCTACACCCCATCCCAACCCCCACATTTTCTGTCCGGGGGAAATCTCCCTGGTTCCTACAAACCCAGTTCAGATACTACCTTTTCTGGGAATGTTTTCTTCCTGCCAATGGTAAGAAGACTGTGAGAGCCTTTGTGCCTGTTATTTGTTCCTGTAATATCATTATCCAGCTTCGGGCTAAGTCAGGACACAAATGCCATATAGGTCTTTTTCAAAAACATTTGAAAAAGAATAAAACATCCCAGTCTTCAGGGAGATCACCGGAGAATAAAGGAAAAGCTGAAGCTAGAAGAAAAATAGATATGAAAGCATACATTATATGTGATTTTTTTTTTTTTTTTTTTTCAAATCACAGGAGACCTTTTTTACATCCATTTTGTCCCCCAGCCTGGCCAGGTTTAGGTTTTATGGCTTCTGCTGTAAGCCTTTACAAATGGAGCCATTCATTTTGACCTGGGAAAACATTCCACACGGCGCAGAGATGGGACCGTATGGGTATGGGTCCTTCTCATGGAGTTTGGGGGCCAGAAGGAAAAATACTAGGAAATGGAGTTAGAAAGACATAGGCATTCCATGAAGGACTGGGGGGTAGTCATCGCTATCATGTGGAGCCGTGCTGTAAACAACAGATATTCTGAATCTCTCCTTTTTTTCCTAGTACTGGATGAATGAATACACCTCGTCCATCGGAATTGGAGTTTTTCATTCAGGAATTGAAGTGTATGGCAGAGGTATGTGTACCCACCGCCTGAACAGGCTTCCCCGACGATTGTTTTCTTTTAAAGGACTCGCGGAATCATCACTACAGCTCTTCCTCTTTTTTTCCAACCGCTTCCATACATTATCGTATGGCACAAAGTAGAACAGTCTCCCCACATTTGTTTGTACTGCAGTTTGGGAAAATGCCCAAAGCTGGATGTATTTGAGGAGAAGGTATTACAGTTCATGACCATACGTTCATTGAGTTATCTTTTTTTCCAAATACAGCGGCTTAAAAAATGGTTGCGTCTTGGACTGTTTGACGGCGACAGTTTTGCTCTAATGAACACCGGAGTCCCTAAGAAACCTTGCGCTTTGCAAAACAGTCATTATGGTTGGAAGAGCCTTGGTGCAAGAGTGGCAAGCTTGAAATACCAATTTCCCTAGGGAATTTCAGTATTGAATTTGGTTTTGGAGACTTGCAAGTGTGTAGTTACAAAACTGGAAAATATCACTGAGCAAATCTCTGCACTTGACTCCATCTAGCTTTTCGCTCTGGAATGATGGCCTGTGTCATTAGCCCAGTCCTTTTATTCCTCATTGCCCTTAATTATGATAAATATGACAGGAGCCACTCAAACCTAGCAGCTCGGTGTTCAGCAGCTTTTTCCTTTGTTCTGATTCCCGCTGCTGGTGCAGGGTAATTCTTCCAGGTCAAGCCGGAAGCAGTAATGATCTGCATAAGATGTACCACGTTTCCAGTGTCATCGGGGTTGTGAAAGTAGATTATTTTGAATCCTAAACTCACCCTGTAGCAGAAATGTCTTTGATTTGCCTCAGGTGGGAGGCCTTTGTGCGAGCCTTCTAAGAAGATGTGCTCGCAGTCCACTCGGAGTTCCCCGTGGCTGTAGCTGATTCGAGGAAAAGCCTCCTTTGCTCACGCTGGCCGCCGTGTGCTACTGCTGCCCCTTTCTCACAGTCCACATCAGCTGCTTCTAGATGCAGCGTAGCCTATCAGACGTTCGCTATACAGATGTGCTGTTGAAGCTCCATTTGATTGGAAAGGCTGTATCTGTCTCCCAGATGATCCCCAAAAGCAGGGAGGCTCCTGTGAAGGTGTCACTGGTCGCTACATGTAGCCACGGGTGGCATCGTCATCCTTGGGTTTGCACCCTTGCTTGGTTTGGCCTTTGCCAGAGCTTTTTCCCCTTTAACTGAATCCCTGTGGTGTTGTCATAGTTTTCTAAGTGCCACCAAGTTCTGAGCCACATGATCCCGTTGCCGTGAAGTAAAGAAGGATGTGCGATCCTGCGGCGCTTTCTCCATTTTGCAGGCAAAGAAGCCAATGCTCAGATCTGTTGGAAGTCAGACTACCGATAGTTCATAGAACTAGGGCCGGAACCCAGGCATTCCTCTGTGCCAGTCACTGTTCTGTCACCTGTCTAATCCCTGTGCCCCTCCATAAAGGATTCAGGAATCCTTAGAAACATGGTTTGAAACATGTTCATGTAAGCTGAGCAGAGCTAAGGTCACACGTCTTCCTGAAAGTGAATGATGCTTCTCGAGCAGGTGAATAAATGGCTCTATGACTTTTCTTTACCGGACTTGAGGATGTTAAAAATCTAAACGTAATCTTCCTACATCCATCCTGATTATCTACAATGTTGATTATAAAGTCCTACCGTTAAGATAAATTTTAATGTGTATTTCAGAATTGAACGCCACACGCTTTCTTATCCACACCTTTGCTTTCTTTCTGGAAGGTCTGAATCAGATGGAAACTTGGTGTCTGCCTTGTTCTCACCTATGCTCTGCTCTAAGACCTTTCACGATTATATTTAATACATTTTAAGTGATGAGATCAACTTTAACATTTGTTTGTAATTTTTTAAGTAAGTCTACTAAAATTTGCCACTTAAATATCTAAATATCTCCTACCAGAAACTTTAGTTCCGTCCTTATCTGAAACCGTTCTCCGCTTCTGGTCTGGATGAGAGTTTATAGCTCCGGAACCCACAGCACAAGTACTTCCCTCATAGCTGAAAGATTGCTGTGGACAGTGTGTGTGAAGAGGTGTGTATGTTAACGTGGAAGCTTTTTTTTTTTTCTTGAATGAGGGGAACTGAATTCAGTTTTTCACGTTTGCGAATGTGTCCCTCTTAATTCAAAGATAAACCAAGAGCCTTCAACCCATGAGCCATGAAAACTCATCACTGTTAGACAGTTTTTCCAGTGAAGCATTTAAGTTCAAAATTTGATCCCTTCAGTTTAGAAAGTGGCAAAGCGCTGAACTGACCGCCCACGTGGTCTGGCACGCTGCATGGGCAGAGAGACCATGGTCACCTACATCAGTCACCTGCCGACGAGAATGGACGAGTCAGGGTCACCTTTGAGTGTCTTGCGTTATCAGAGTTTCAGGCCTTTTGTATCGACTGTTGTTACATGTAACAGCTAAACGAGACGGAGATATTTGTGAAAGCATTGGTAAATTGGAAAATACTTAGATGGTGTCATTATTAGCCTCATCATTTATTAAAGCTAATTCAGCATTCTGGTTAAGTTTTGTGTGATAAATACTAAAAATCATGAGTTTTCTCTTTTCAGAATTTGCTTATGGTGGCCATCCTTATCCCTTTTCTGGAATATTTGAAATTTCCCCAGGAAATGCTTCTGAACTAGGAGAAACATTTAAATTTAAGTAAGTAGGGAGGATAATTTTTATTACACTGTCTTAGGTGCCAAAGCTTGTTTGCAGGCCTATGGAAGTCACTCTGTAGACTAAACTCTAGGGAGTTAAAATGTTTCTTTAACGCTGTTCTAGTTGCTGACACTTTATTTTAAAATCGAACCTATCTCAAGTGTGTAAATATGAGAATCAGCCAGATGAAGTGCCTGAAATAACCTAGCCTTTTGCTTGTATTCAGGACCCACGTGAGTTACTTTGTGTACTTTAAAAATGTTCTTACCGTCCTTTCATCCCTTAGTATGTAAGTTGGACTCTGCCTTAGGAAACGTGTGTATGTACGTGATTGCTTCCCTCAGACTCCCGTGCAGGGAGAGATGGAAGAAAGTGATATTGTGACCTACCTGACACAGTTAAAAACCTTCATTCTCCTGGCGAACATAGCGCAGCACACAGAGGTGTAGAATCGCTGTGTTGTACACATGAAACTAACGTAATGTTGTGTGTCAACTATACTCCGATTAAAGCCTTTTTAATAAAATGCATGAAGAGAAAATAAATAGTCAGTAGGAATTTTTTTTTTAATCTTTTCATTTGTCCCAACGAAAGGGACGCTGTTTATACATTTGAAATATCTGAACAGTTGATGAGCTGAGAAACTTGTTAAGGTACACGTAGTACATGTATCGAGAAACCAAAATACTCCGGAACCTTAGGAGTAGTCGGCAGCACCAAGAATTTGAATGCTTAATGATCCAAATTTCCATTTCTTAGTTAAGGTTTATATTTGAAAAGATATTTAGAACCTTAGTTTCAAGGAGCTCTAAAGAACCTTCTGGGCCTATAATCATTAACTTACCAAGTGAAAAACAGCGAAATGAGGTTGTAACACTGAAATTCAGGTTAGGGCTACCCATGTCGATCACTACCAAGTTCACGGTTCTCCCAGCCTGTCACTGATAGGCTCTAGTGCCGTCCTGAGTCTGTTCCTCAGGTGTCCCCTTTCACAGGACTGCTAGATGAAAGGGCTTTCTAGGTATTTGTAGTTTTCTTGGATGCCTAATTTGTATCTGACTTAAATTCTGCTTTCTATTGGGTATCATGTCTGTCACATTTCCAGGGTGGTCGTTGGGGATCGGGTGGAGGGGGAGTGGATGGGTTGATTGGTTTTTATAATGCTGTAAAAAAAAATGTAGTAGGTAATTCATGTCCCTGTGGCATAGAAGCAGATAGCGTAAAAGACTATTTCTGAATGAGATTACGGCCAGCTATTCACAGGCCAGTATAATTGCAGAGGAGTATCTACAGCACCATCTGGGTCTGCAGTGACCTGGCTGTATACAGTGCTTGTAAAAATAATGTGCTAGTACGTTTTCAACGTATGATGCACTGCTTCCTAAAGAAAGTGACCAAGTTCGCACTAGTATGATTCAGAAGGAACGGACTTAAGAGTTTATTGTAGAAAAGCAAAGGCTCAAATAACAGAAGATGGAAAAGTGTCTCCTTTACCTTTTAGTCTTAGTGCATTAACTCCCTTCTGTTAACCAGTCAGAATATCCCTGGAAATGAGCAAGTCTTTACACACGCTCTTTTCTCACTGCTTCCAATTCACACAGTCGCGTTTTTTCTTTCTTTTCCTTTTTGTTCTTCAAGAGAAGCTGTAGTTTTAGGGAGCACAGACTTCCTGGAGGACGACATAGAGAAGATCGTGGAGGAGCTGGGCAAGGAGTACAAGGGCAACGCCTACCACCTGATGCACAAGAACTGCAACCACTTCTCCTCGGCGCTGTCGGAGGTGAGTGTCCCCCGCGTCCCAAGCGCGCCCTCTGCGACACCCTGGGGTCCTTCAGGCACATAACCACTGCTGGTGTGCCTGAGGTGCCGTTCTTCCCTTCCCTGGCTCCTTCCTCGTCTTCCCAAGTCTTCGTGTTCATGGAAGGGGTGCTGTTCGAATCTTCCCCTCATCCGAGTGGCCTTTCCGAGGTTGGTGGCTTCCCAGGGGGCCTCGTGTTAAACTGCGACCCCGTTCGCGACTTTGTCGTGGGGAGGGTGAGCAGGGATAATCGTCCTTCTTATCCTAAAACACTCCCTTCCAACCTGAACTTCCTCTTTAAAGAAATTAATGCCGGGGGCACAGGGGTGGCTCAGTCGGTTAAGCATCCAACTCTTGATCTCAGCTCAGGTCATGATCTCACGTTTAGGGAGTTTGAAGGCCACGTTGGGCTCCGTACTGACAGTGTGAAGCCTGCTTGGGATTCTCTCTGCCCCTCTCCACTTGCACTTGCGCCCTCTCTCTCTCTCTCTCTCACTCTCGCTCGCTCTCAAAATAAATTTTAAAAAAAGTCTCTACTGCAAAAAAAAAAAAAAAATTAGAGAAAAATGAAATTAGACTGAGCCACTTCTGCTTCTTAGCCACAGGATTCTTCCTTTTCCGTTTTAGTTGCCAGTGTGATCCCCCCCCCCCACTCCTAAAATGATCAAGAAGTCGTCCATTTCTCCGGTCTTGACATTTCCTTCTTCCAACTTCCAACGTAGCTCACAGGCACTTACTTGATTTCCCGGTTCTAGTCCCCCGGGCCGGAGACCTGAGACCTGCGGGACCCGGAAGCGGAAGCGGGGGGAAGAAATGCCGAGGTTGTGAGACAGGGGCTGGAGAATTCACTAGCACACAGCTCCCCCACTCCGCACAGACTGGAGAGGGTGGGGGCCGCGGGGGTGGCCCTCTCCCTTCCCGCGCGGCCCGGATGGGCCGGGCCGGGCTTGTGTGCGGCCTGGAGCGCGGCCCCGGGACGCGGCACGTGGGACCGGAGACTGACGTCACCTGCGCCCCGCACGGCGGGCTGCGTCACGACCTTGGCGCCGACGTGGGGGCTGCAGAAGCAGCCGGAGTCGTGCACGCGCCGGGTCCACGCAGGCGACGCGCTTGCGCCCCGGGAATGAGAGAAGGCTCGGCCCTCCTGACCCGCCCCGCGTCGTCGTCTGCAGGCCGGCTGGCGTCTGTTGTGAACGGGGAAGCGTCTGCGAGTGACAGATCCAGACGGACACCTGGCCGTTTTGGCCAGACCGCGGATGTGAGGGACGCGTAGCCCTGGTGGTGACCTGAGCTTCGGCCCCTCTTCGGGCAGGAAGAGGAAAGAGAAGCCCCCAAATTCCCAAAGCGGAGTTGTGGGTGAGCCAGAAATGCCGACCGACGGTGTGGCTCCCTCCTCCGAGGGCCCGGAGCAAAGTCCAGGGGAGCCGGCGGGGGGTCCTGCCGCTGAGCCCCCCTCCGCCGTCGGCTGGAACAGCAAACCTGTCTGTGCGAGTTTGCTGCTGGAGTCTGAAGAAACTCGCAGCCGGGGAAGAACGGTGTGCTCTGTGACTCCGGCCCCTGAGGGTCTCCGCTCGAGCTGGAGGGCAGCGTCGGTGCGTGTAAGCGCGGGGGGTGCGGGTGCCCCGGGAGTGCGGGGAGAAACCGTGTCCGGGACTCGCCTCGCGCTGCCCGCAGCCGCAGCGTGGGCGGATTTAAGTCTGGATTATTAAAAGAACACATGTCTCCACAGCTGGGATTTTTGTTAGGACGTTTGCCTCTTGCAGCCCCGAAAGGCAGACGACATCCAAAGAGACGATTTCCAGATGGACTGGAGTTTTCAGAAGCGGCTGTTAGAGCTCGCGGGCCCTGGTGCGGCCGCTTAGCCGAGGCGTGGAGGCCGAGGGCTTCCCCGGCTGCCGTGCTTGTCCGTGGCTCTTGAAAGGGGCTCCGGAAAACCACGGTTGCTTAACCTTAGGAACGCGGCGCCCTGGCTACACAGCGTCTTGGCCTCACTAGTGCCAGACAAAAGCCCTGGCCTTTAATCGAAATCCCGAAGTCACAGACCTGATTCCCCGCGCTGGACCGTTCGGCCAAAACCCACCCTTGTCCGCCCCCCGCGGGGCCAACCTGAAAGCTGGTGCAGCCCAGGAACCGGACTCCTCCCTGGGGACCCTTGCGCGGAGCTCTCGGCCACGGAAGCATCGTGATGACCGCTCCATCCGGGTGATGTGCCGGGCAGGGGGGGCACCTGCACCCAGCTGCTCGTTGGCCCCTCGTTTCCGGTACCAGGACCGACTGAGTTCCTAGCCCGCGAGTCTTCCAGAACCGGCAAGTGGGGGAGAGCGCGGCCTGGGAGGAGGGGGTCTGGGGTGGGGGTGGGGCGGTAGCCAGACCCACCCTTCCTCCCACTCCCCCTGCGCTCCTTAGCGAGGCAGCGCAGTCCTCAAATGCAGCTGCGGAATCGGATGCTCTTCCCTGGGCCGTTCACGGGCTAGATGATCAGTGGGACGGAGGGGGCAACCTATAAACTCGTGGTGACCTTTTATGAAAAGTCAGCATTTCACCGTGACCAGTGTCTAACATGATGTGTCCAGCTAGTTAAGTCATATATTTCCCAGTGACAGCCCCTGTCCTTCTTATATGTATGTCCTTTTGAGACCCCCCCCAAAAAAAAAAGTCCGGATGAGAGTAAGGGATAATTTTTAAAGTGTGAAGTCAGGATTGCCAAATGGTCCACACAGATTTCATAACAACACACAAAAACCAAGACCCTGGCACTGGGGGAGGAAGGAGGGAGGTACTTAATAACCTTTGTTTCTTAATGCTGCCTCTTCCCTCGCCCTGAAGAACAGCCTCTGTGTCCCGCCTCTCAGCCACTGTGAGCACATTGGACGACGCCAGGCTGCTCACCTGCCAGCCAGCGACAGTGCTGACATGGCACCCAGGCCGTCCCCACACCTGCCACCCAGCACAGGGGCACTAACTTGGCCTCGCAGACAGACAGGACTGTTCAGTGCTGACTGTGTTTAGTCAGAGCCTCCAAGATTGGACTCGTCTTTCAGGCTGGATCGGAAGCCCTGCCTCAGTGCATCTGGGCAGCAGTTCCGTGGCAGCACAGCCAGGTGGCCGACAGACAGCAGACCTTTATGTCTCACGGCCACCATCCAGGCGCTGGCAGACTTGGCCTTCTGGCAAGTGCTGTTTCCTGGGTCATAAGCCGCTTCTTGCTTTGGCCTCTGGTGCCAGGAGGGGTGAGGTAAGGGCACTAATCCTGTTTGCCAGGGCTCAGGCCTCATGACCCTCCTGCCTCCCAGATGCTGCCTTCCACCTACGTCAAGTTCAAGGTTAGGATTTCAGCTCACCAGCTTTGAGGGGACAAAGCTCCTCAGTCTAGAGCAAGCCCCACAGTGCTCGCTGCCACCGAGGAGGCACACCGGAGGCCTGTACCCTGTGCTGCCAACCTGTGTGTGCTCTGTTCAGGGGGCCCCGATATGGTAGCTTCCTTGCTAGGGGTGTCACGTGTGTCCTCTGGGATTCTGCTCATGCGTGTGCCCTCCCACGACCTCCTTCAGGCCAGGTGAAGAAGGTTCCTACCAAAACTCAGGTGGAAGCCACTTGGCTCTCAAAAGTCAACCTTTACAGTTAGTGGGATTTGCTGTAACTTTGATGATAATTCCTGTCACAACAGCTTGGCCAAGTTTGGGGGCTCTAGTGGGGGGAGGTTCCATGGAAAAAAAGAGTTAAAACGGGACCAGAGGCTGCTGTCCTTACAAAAGACTGGGGCCTTGGATGGCCTCTGTGAACGTGACTGTCAGAAGGGCCCTCAACATTCCCAACATGGAGGAGCGGCTCACCGGGCCCGACCTGTGTGTACAGTGTGATTTCTACAAAACACCTGCTTCCATTCCAGGGACTCCAGAATCCTGGCCTGCGCTAAGGAGCAGGTACTTGTGCGAACAGGCACAAAGAAACCCTTGGGTGCTGGGTGTCTAGCAGGTTTCCCTGGTGGGTGTTTCCTGTGTGTTGTCCCAGCCCCTTCCGGGGGGTAACTGAGTGTCTTCCGTGTGACTTGGCGGGGAGAGGCCCTTCGAAAGCTTGCTTGTGGTTTGCTGTGCACTTTCTGTCCGTTTCCCTGTAGTAAATCAACTGTGACCGCAGCGGCGTGCCCGGTCCCGGGGTTCTCTTGGCAAGTCACCATCTCACCTGGTCAGGGGACCAGCTGACGCAGCTCAGTTCTCCAAAAGTAATCAAGAAGGTTTGGGTTTTTTTGGTCTTTTTTTTTTTTGTATCAGGAATTTCTCCTCCTCCCAGATTTAAAAATACTTGACTTCACAGGAAAAATCTCAAACAGCCTCCCTTACACCAAAGGACCTAGAAAAGAACAAACAAAGCCCGAAGTTAGTAGAAGGAAATACTCCAGATCAGAGTAGAAATGAAACCGAGACTAAAAAGACAGTGGTAAATAACAGTGAAACTAAGAGCCGGTTCTTTGAAAAGGTAAGCAAAATTGACAGACCTTCAGCTAAACTCACCAAGAAGAAAAGAGGCAGGGCTCACACAAATCAAAAATGAGAGAGAAGTTGCCGCTAACACCACAGAAATACAAAAGATTGTAAGAGACTACAGCGAACACCTCTGTCCATGGAGGGGACGACCAAGAAGACAGAGGCATTTTTAGAATCATACAGTCTCTTGAGACTGAATCATAACAGACAATCCGACATTTTACTAAGGAGGTTAAATCCACAAGCTTCCGGCAAACAGTAGTCCCAAGACCAGATGGCTTGACTGGTGACTTCCACCAAACGTGTGGAGATTTAATACCTGACCTCAAACTTTTCCAGAAATGAGGGTATGCTTCCTAACAAATTCTACAAGGCCGATTTCCTTGATGAACAAAGATGGAAAAATCCTCTACAGAACATTAACAGACCCAATGCAACAATACCTGGAAAGGATTCTGTGCCGAGACAGAGTGGGATTTATCCCAGGGATGCAGGGGCGGTCCCACATTTGTGAATCCATCGGTGTGACACACCGCGTGAAGAAAGTGAGAAATAAAAATCATACGATCATTCAGTAGATGCAGAAAGGCATTTGACAGTCTTCAGCATCCACTTAGGATAAAACTGCCAACGAAGTGGGTGTAGAGGGGATGTAGGTCAACATAATGAAGGTCATGCAGGACAAGCTTCCATCACACTCTGTGGGGAAACGACGTGGCGCACGACAGGGATGGCCACGCTTGCTGTTACAACACTGCTGTGATGAATAACCCTGTACACACATCTCTGCGTACTTTGCC
Source organism: Hyaena hyaena (assembly GCF_003009895.1). Lineage (NCBI taxonomy): Eukaryota > Metazoa > Chordata > Mammalia > Carnivora > Hyaenidae > Hyaena > Hyaena hyaena. Next base: position 1,752,836 of record NW_024080758.1, read on the forward strand.
CATGTGTCCCTGGGGGAGATCTCTAGAAGGGGAATTACTGGTTGGAGCTTAAATGCAAAAGTAATTTAGCTGCATAAACCGCTACCCGCAGTAAGAAACACATTTTCCGTCATGACCCAGTCTAAACACACATGTACGCGTAACACGTTAAAACAAGTGTCACAGTCACCCCTCTGTACAGTCTCCTGCTGGATGACTCACTGATGGGTCTGGACTCCAGGCTTAGAGACCTGGGCTTGGCAGAAGGGCCAGCACTCTGAGAGGGCCCGATGGTAGGTCTGTGAGGCTGGGGACTGGCCACCGACTGCTCTCTGCCATGGAGAACTCAGCCCCCGGGCGCGGCCGAGGCCCAGCACAACTTCCTGGATGCCATCGGGAGGCTGTAGTTTGCTGTCCTGTGTTTTAGGCTGATCAGGCCGCACCCCCCGGGAAGCACCCGGACGTGGGAGGGAAGGTGCCTGCCGAGTAAAACCAGGACTTCGGAAGTAGGATGAAGGAAGTGGCTGTTGGCTCGTCAACAGTGGCTGTACATTGACCTAAATACGCCTTGTCGCCTCTTCTGTGGTCGACCTTTGGGCACGCAGATACCCCTGGACGTGCCGTGGGGGTAAAACCCACCGTGATACTGGCTCCCCTGTGTTGCTTGGGGTGGAGAGACCGGCATGGGGTTGGTGAGGCCGTTGCACGGCTCTCCTGCAGATGTAGTTCATGGGCGTATTCTTCAGATATTTTTAAGTTCTCGCTACCTCCATGCTCCCAGGCAGGTGATCAGATTTGGTCAAAACCTGTCATCTTCCCTCAAGTGAGAGCATCTCGCTTGTCCTGAAGTTAAGGCAGAGACGCCATATTGAAGGGAATGTGACTGTTGCCAGGCTAACCCTTTAGGGGAGAAAGCCCCACTGCTTGATTGCAGGTACCAGTTTACTTACGTTTTAGCTAATGTGGGGGCTTGAGATACTTTGAAATTTTTTTCAAGTTATCAACTTGGATAAGATCGCATGGTCACAAATTTTGATGTGACTGCCAAGGGGACAGTGGAGCAGGGTGGCAGTAAGCCCCGTGCCGTCTGCAGGTAGGAAGGACGGTGATAAAGTGAGGTCAGCGGTGCCTGGGGGCTCAGTCGGTTAAGCGTTGGACTCTTGGTTTGGGCTCAGGTCTTAATCTTGTGCTTCATGAGTTCGAGCCCTGCATGGGGCTCCATGCTGACAGTGCAGAGCCTGCTTGGGATTCTCTCTCTCTGTCACTGTTTCTCTCTCTGTCCCTGCCCCTCCTCTGCTCATGCTTGCGCGCGCTCTCTATCTCTCAAAAATAAATCTAAAAAAAAAAAGACTGAAGTTAATTGTGGAATACCGGATTCTTACTATTTGAGGGCAGTGGGGCCGTGGGTTGTGGCCCAAAGTCCTCTGAGGACAGGGTAAGGATGCAGAGTGGGCTGAGAGCCGCCGCAGACCGTTGACTGGGAGCGGACCCCCCCGCCCCATGCCTGCCCCCCCCCCCCACCCCACACACACCCTTAGTGGAGTCAGGCGTTCGGCCTGGTTCTGACCGTGGAGTCACAAAGCCAGGTCTGCATCCATGGAGACGTTTCTTTCTCGACCAGCACGAGAAGTAATGGGGTAGGACGCGGGCCAGACAGATGGGGTGGCGGAGGCTGGACGGAAGCGGGAAGGCACCTGCGAAAGGGGAGACGTGCCTGCTGGGCACTGGCCGCTGTGGTGCCTGCGGCGGCGTTCAGGGTCCCGGGACCACGCACCTCAGAGCAGGTGCCGGGGTCCGAGACGGAACTGGCTTCGTGGGGCAGCTGTAGAAAGTCCGCCACTGGCCGAGGCTTTGGAGGCGGCGGCTTGCACTCACGGCCCTGGTGCTTTCCCGCACGCCCTCCTGCCCGCCCCCCGGCCCCCCTGCCCCACCCCACACCGGAGCAGGGACCCTCCCTTCGCCCTCCTAACACCACACCCTCTCTCCTCCGTAGATTCTCTGCGGGAAGGAGATTCCTCGCTGGATCAATCGGCTCGCCTACTTCAGCTCCTGCATCCCCTTCCTGCAGAGCTGCCTCCCCAAGGAGTGGCTCACCCCCGCCGCCCTGCAGTCCAGCGTCAGCCAGGAGCTCCGGGAGGAGCTGGAGGAGGCGGAGGACGCGGCCGCCGCCGCCCCCGTGGCCGGCCCTGCGGCGGCCTCCAGACCCGGGCGCCACACCAAACTATAAACGTCCCCAAAGTCACAGCCTCAGAACTGTCTCTGACCGGTGACTGTCCCTAGAGAAAAGTAAACGAGTTAAGAAGCGTCCTTTGGGTATTTTGTATGCAAAGATGGCTCTCCCCCAAATCCCAGTTTTTCAGCTCAGGATTATATTTGTAATCAAAAGAACCACTTGGCGTGGGAGGGAGAACTTTGTACGAAGCCGCCCTCTGGTTTTTTACCCACTTGTAAATTGGGATCTACTTCTGTTTTCTACAAGCTCTGTTAAGTTATGTTTACAGTATTTTGTATCGCTGTTTACAAACTTTGCATGGACTCCTGCCACCGTGACAGAAGGAACCCTTCACGTCTGTGGAGCTTCGGTGGGTCACCTTGGGACACCTGCGACAATTTCCAGAGCTGCGGCGTCCGCACCCGGCACACGAAGGGCGCTCGGGCGGCTCTGGTCACCACCACCTGCTTGAGGATGGTCTCTGAGGTCCGCGTGCGGTTCTGTTCGCCTTTGGGCACCGGGATGCCGAGGCCGAGGAGCTCACGCAGCCCGGGGGTTAGGGGCCCGGGTCTGTGGGAGGGGTCCCGCCGGGCAGGGGCCGGCACCCCGGACACCTGTCCCCCCGGGCGGGCCCGCACGTCCCGCGATGCCTCTGATTCAGCGGTTAGGATGGTTTTCATTCGGGACAGGCTTGCTAGGGACGGAGGGGTGTTTTTGCACACACGTTGGGGGCCGCATCCTCGTTTTAGCACGGACTCCTCCCTGCACACGGCCTCGCCCACGGGGCGGGGGTAGCCTAAGCGTTCGCCTCGTGAGTGGCAGCAGGAGTTGACATTCAACTGCTTTTGAACTATTCAGGCCGACTTTTTATACTAGACCTTGAGCACTGGAGCCTGAAGCAACACTCTGCACAAAGGTCACAGTCTGTCCCCCGGCACTTTGAGAGCCGGCCCGCGCGCGTCGCGGCTTCGTCGCAGCTTCGTCGCGGGAGTAGTTTGACCTCAGAGTAGAAAAGCCTAGTCTCCTTGACCTCTTGTTGAAAGATGTCTGTGTGTCTTCAGCTCCCTTTTCCTGTTCTCCCGTGTGTCTCTCTTGCGTAACGTCCTCTGAGAAGGAAACTGTCACCACAGATAAGTCCTCGTTAGCAAGGACTCTGTCTGCTCACATCTACTCCCTGTTTGACCCTTGGATGTAAGAGCCGAGTCACTACATGTCAGATTCAATCTTTCTGCCTTAAGAATGAATGTCCTCCATAGAATATTGGGTGAGCGTATAAATTATCCAAGGCAGTGACTTCAGCTTTATATATATTGTTAGTTTTAAAGTCACCTCCTTTTATTTAAACTCCTAGATTGGATTGTTTGCTATTGCTCTTTGTAAAGATACATATCTTTCAGTAAAGGACATTTTTAACTTTTCCATCAGCTGACTCTGATTCATTGTATCAACTTAAGCACACCCCGTCGGTGGGGAAAACGAACCTTGGGTTATAAGCTGTGACCTGAGGAAAATGAAGCCACTTAACCTAATTCATACTGGTGACTGTTCTGTCTCTGGGGAGGAAGCCCCCACCGTTGTACTCTCCGTCCTCCGGGGGGCAGGGCACCAGTTTTAAGAGCTGTGACAGCAGGAAGGGGAGCGGCTGATCTTTGTGAGAAGTAGACTTGGTTCGGGCCTGAGAACAAGATTCAGAATATAACACCAAGTCCCTGACAGACGCCCTGGCTCACTCAGGAGACGGCCCTGTCACTGAAACCCAGGTTAGTGAGAAGCACTCGATGTGGTTTGCTTGGGAGTGTTTTTGAAAAATGTAGCGGATGACCATGTTTTCTAACCCATTCAGACATACGTGATCTAAGTGTGTGCTGCTCACTCCCAGCAGGGAGCGGCCGTCAGACAGACCCTTCCCAGCGGACAGCCCAGACCACCCCGTCCGTGCTTCCCCAGAACCCACAGCACACGAGATTTCATCGTCCTGTCTTCCTCTCCTCAGCATTTGGAGTTAAGAATAGCATAAAGGGTCCTCAGGGAGCCTAAGGCCCGCTGTCGGACTGGCAATCAGCAGAAACAATTCCGGGCGTGCCAGTGCTCGCGATCTAAATTGTACTTGAGGTTGAAAAACGCCTTTCCTTTAGAAAATCTCATTTAAGTCCGTTCCTCTCTGCAATTCAGAATTGAGATTGGACTTAGTTAACTAGCCCTTAACCGGGGGCTCCCTGCCCTCGGAGGAAAAGAATTGTGTTCCCAGTTTCGCTCAGAAAGACCCAGTCGTGAAGATACATGTGATAGGACGGAGTCGCGTACTCTGTCATTGCCACCGAGTGAAACCCGTTGCTCACGGTGGGTTGTACCGAAGGAGAGTGTTAGAGGGTCAAAGGCGGCCAGTTTCTGCTCTTTGTTTTAAGCGCCCTTGGGTAGGTTGGGAGGTTTTGTGTGCCCTAGAAGGGGGCGTCGGCTCTGGACCGTGGCCTGTGGCCTTGTAGGGGGTGGTGCTCTGGCCCCCGGCAGCAGGTAGGCGCCCTTCACCAGCATTGGCACAGAGCAGGGAACCCTGGCGTGAGCCACTGACGGCACTGGGCACGAGGAACCGCACGACAGGCAGCTGCGGGCCTCCGTCCACGGCTTCCCTCCATCACTAAACGGGTAGAAACACCTTTCACTGCTTCAGGGCTCTAATCTGTGCATCCCCTCATGGCTCCGTTTCTGCAAGATCCTCCGTGACTTTGACACCCTTTCGGGTTCTGTCCGGCAAGCCGGCCGTACTGCCGTTGTATCCTGTTTCCCCTTCAATGTGGTCTTGGGGTGTAGCTGGATTCTTAGACCCGCACTGTCTGCGCAGTCGACACACGTCTTCACTGTTTGAGAGGTGTTAGAGCTGTTAAAGAATCTTCATGAACCTGAAGATAATTTCTTGTGAAGTTGAATGCAAATGTACTGTCATTCATAGTGTTTATATAAAAACTACCAGGAATTTCACTTTTGCTACCTTGATACATAGCATTGGGCTATCATGTTAACAACATTGAAATACATCGATTTATTAAAAAAAATACTTTTATAAGAAATGTTTTATAGTGCTTTCTGACCTCCAGACGACGAGCTATTACGTGTTTGTGTTGGGGGAGGGTGGGAGCTTAACTTAAAATCTGGAGTGCCTGGGTGGCTCAGTCAGTGAAGGGTCCGACTTCGGCTCATGACACGATCTCACGGTTCATGAGTTCAAGCTCCACATCAGGTGAGCTCGACCCCCTCCCCCGCTGACTGTGGAGCCTGGGTGGGATTCTCTCTCTTACTCTCTACCCCTTGCTCACTTATGTTCTCTCAAAAAAACAAAAAACAAACGATCCCATCTGCTCTGCAGACATGGCCAGCCATCCTGTGAGCAAGCTCCAGCATATCTACTCACATGCTCACATGATCGCTCTGGAGCCCAAGTCCAGGGCCCGATTCCTTAGCTGCCGAAAAGCACAACCACATCCCTCACAGACAGTGGGTGCCAGCCCTGGTTTCCGGGCCATGAAAGCAAGCTGAGAAGGGAAAGATGTCCTCTGCCGTCCACCCAGAGTGCAGAGGGGGATCCCACAGAGGAATGGCCCCCACTATGCACACATGCACGCACACACATGCACACGCACGTGGGGCATCAAGCAAGCAGAAGCCAGGGTGCTAGGACTCCGTGTTTCCTACAAACCCATTCTGCTCCTGTTTCACACCTCCAGCCCGACCCTTCCTCCTTCTCCCCTGGCCCCTTTGTACCTAGCCAAGTAGTATTTCCTTCCACTAACTCAAAAACTTCTCTTGATGTAAGTATCGTTAAATAAACAGTGGTGGTTTTGTGGTCAGTGCCTGCCCACAGTCTGCTAAGACGGAATGATCTAGAACACATTTGTTCTCCCTTCAGGCACAGGCACAGGAATGGAAGAGAACCCCCACTCCAGTCTGAATGGGTTCCCAGTGGATTGTAACAAGTCACAGGGTGCCTGGGGGCAGGGGGGCTCAATTAAGTGACCGACTCTTGTTTTGGCTCAGGTCGTGATCTCAGTCCGTGAGGTCGAGCCCCACGCCAGGCTCTGTGCTGACCATGTGGGGCCTGCTTGAAATTCTCTCCCTCTCTCTGTCCCTCCCCTGCTAGTGCTCCATCCCAAAATAAATAAAAGATTATAGCAAGTTGGTCATAAGCTCTGATAACGGTAAAGCAACTGGTCTTGCCTGAAGAAGAGAAGCCAAATATACTGAGAGACTCTAGTTTTTCCCCCCTTACTGTCTGCTCCTGAAGCTCTCATCACCCAGACACTGACCTTGTCCTAAGTTTGCAGAAGTATACGTTGATAAAGATTCATGGCTTCGTGCTATACTTTCCAAGAGTCAAATTAGACACAGGCAGCCTACCTCTTTCCCTACAGGTTCTGAACCCAGAGAACTGTTGAGCACTGTCAAACTGGTGCCTTTGATCCATCCCCCAAAAAGAAAATCCTTCCAAAGATCACGCCTTGACCCTCCGCTGGGAAGTGTGGATAGTGCCCTTCTTGTCAAGGCCAAGTTAGAAGGGCCTCCTCTCAACTTGGTCATGGAGATATTCATTTCCAGAGGCCAGACAGGCTCACCTGATGAGGAGGGCTCTGTGGTCCCCATCAGGAATGTTCGGGACCAGGCTGTTGAGCGGAGTAGAGCCCTCTGCCTTGAGCTCCTCCCCGATGAAGCCAGACCCCTCGGGAGGGAGGGAGTTATGCTTGCTCTGCATGGGGAGAGGCGTGGGCGTTGGGCAGAGCTGCGAAGACTTAAGACAAGGGAAAGTTATTCCGTGTACCTAGGAGCCTCTGTCTGTGTGGCTGCTGCTCATGCACCCAAGTGGGGACTGGGATTTGCAGATTACCCACCTGGAATAGGAGAGATGAAGGCACCCAGGGCTGCCAGACACGGCCCTGATCCAAGACGGGACACCCAGGCCTCCCGCTTCCTCCCCCAGGATCCTCCATCAGGCACCACGGGGAGGCGCTGGCGTGGCCCCTGGCAGGTAGTTGACCATCCTTAGAACACCAGCCTCCCAGCATCCCCATAAATACAAAAAGTTGTCACCCTGAGTCAGGAAAGGCAGTGGATTTTGTTGCCATGACAACAGAGAAAAGGGATCCAGAGTCTTGTGCCCCTCCTGTGGGCTCCCCGGGGCAGCGCAGGGCACTTCGCCCACAGGGCTTCATCCAACGCAACAGCTGGGCCGTGATTCCTGCTTTGCACAAAAACCACCGAGCGGCAATTCGCCCAAGACCACACAGGCGGCGTAGGAAACGCCCACATTTGAACCCAGCCCATCACAAGGCTTTGCTGCCGGGAGGACCCCTGGCCCACCCAGGACCTGCTGACTCAGATCCAGCATTGGGACAAGACCCCAGGGCGATTCCCATGCCCTACAGTCCGAGGAGCCCTGTCCTGTCCCTGGGGACCCTCTTCTGGGCGTTCCCAGCCCCTCTGCCCACAGAAGTGAGAACTGCTTAGAGGAGGTGACCAGCCGTCTGTCATCGGTCAGACGCATGAATGTCTGCAGGACCTGACAGTGCGTCTCCACAGTTCATGGGGTGTGGTTCGATTTTCTGAATGTCTCCTGGGTGTGACCGAATCCATGTAAGTCACTCAAGGAGCATTCCGGGAAGCCTGAGCCTGCCCCAGCCACTCGCAGGAAGCCCGGGATCCACACTCTAGGATTCTGAGCTATGGTTTGAGAGGCTGTCCACCTCCCTATGAGAGGCCACCAGCATGGCACCCAGCGCACGGCCAGCCCAGCCAGTGGGGTCCCCCCAGTCCCAGCTCCCGAGCCGCCCTCCCCCAGTCTGCACCCCCCACCTCACCCAGCACCCTCTGGGCCCCCAGTCGGCCACAGGCAAGCGCCCCGAGAGCCTCCACGCCTTCAAATGTCTCCTGGCCCCTCGGCCTCACGTGAAACCCAGCTGTCCCCGGCAGGTGAGCCCCCCGGAGTGTGCACCCCCCACCCCCCATGGCTGCTTCCACACCCCTCCGTCCTCCAGACCCCCAGCTCCAGTGAGCTCGTGCTCCCCAGGGCTCCCCCTCCCCCCCAGCCCTGCCCTCTTCCATCCCCAGGGACGTCACCCACACGGGAGACCCATCCCGCACCCTGGCCCCGCGTGTCTCCCCGAGGCTCTGTTGCCACCGGGGTAGGAGCATCCTGCCTGTCACAACACGTGGCATCTTTCCAGTCCGCCGATCAGCAGCGTTTCCCCGTCCAGTCTCTGCCGCGGCTAATGTCCCCACACACCCGCCCCCAGGGGCGGGCGGCCAGGCCGTGGCTGAGAACCGCCGTCAGGGCCCCCGTGCTCCCCTGCCTTTCCAGAACATTCCACTTCCGACGCGCCGGGTCCCCACGCTGAGCAATTCCGTGGGACGCCGGCTGGGCGCCCGGTGGTTGAACTCCGTGCTCACGCCGGGCGCCCCGAGAGAGCTTGGGGCTCCGCCCACTGCAGGTGTCCCGGCGACCCCAACTTCCGGCTGCCGTGGCTCCAAACCGGAGGTTCCCACCACCCCTTCCTGGAGTCCAGGGCGCCTGCCAGACAGGCTCACAGGTGTCAGGGAAACACATTTACCGGTTTATTAAGGGACGTGATGAAGGACACGATGAACAGCCAACGAAGAAATGCGTAAGGCGAGGTCCGGGAGGGCCCTGTCCCTGTGGGTCTGGGGTGCGTCACCGCCTCCCACGTGGACGTGTCCTCCCCTGGGAAGCTCCCCAAACCCCGTATCACTGGGATTGTTACGAGGATCCTTCAGGAGGCGAGATGGAGCATTGCCTCCATTTCTGTCTGGTTAAGGGGGGTTGGGGGGGTGGAAGGTGGAGACGGAAATTCCAAGCTTCTAGTCATGGCTTGGCCTTTCAGGTGACCAGCCCCCGTCCAGGAGCCGTCCAGGAGCACCCCCCCTCCCCAGTCACCTCGGTAGAACTAAGGGTGCCCCTAGGGCTCTTCCCACTAGGAATTTACCAGAGTTTCAGGACCCCTGAGTCAGGGGCGGGGGCAGAAAACAGCCTCCAGTGTTTCCTATTGACTCACAACCTCCAGTTCGCCCACCTACGAGCTCATGGGAATCTGTTCCCGGAGTCACTGCCCCTGTCACCACGTCAGGCGGCCTCTACCCTTTCGGAAGGGCAGCCCTTCCCGGTCACACTCTCCCGTCTGTCGGGCCCTGGCTCCAACCAGATGCCCACTCCGTCTCCCGACTCCTGTCTCCCTTTCTCCGCCGGTCGTTTCCCATCAGCAGGAAATACCTTCCGTGGTTTCTCAGCTAAAACGAGGAAGGAAAACACACCAGCCCCGCCTTGACCCCTCTCTACACCAGCGCCGCACCTTCGGGACCCATTCACCCTTGTAAACGGCAACTTCGTTGTGAAATATATGTGCAGAAGGATATATAGGATGCATGTGCACAGTTTAAAAGTAGTACAATGAGGGCGTCTGGGGGGCTCAGTCGGTTAAGCGTGCGACTCTTGATCTTGGCTCAGGTCATGAGCTCACAGTCGGTGAGTTTGAGCCCCGCTGCACTGACAGTGCAGAGCCTGCTTGGGATTCTCTCTCTCTCTCTCTCTCTCAAATATATAAACTTAAAAAAATAATAAAAACTAGTAAATGAACACTTCCTGTACCCACCACCCAGCTTAAAATATAGAACACACGGCGGACCTCAGATATGTTATTTGGCTTTATTACTTTAAATTATTATAGGGGTGCTTGGGTGGCTCAGTCAATTAAGTGTCTGGCTTGTGATTTCCGACTTGTGAAATCAGGTCATGATTTCACAGTTCGTGGGATGGAGCCCCACGATGGGCTCTGGGCTGACAGCTCAGAGCCTGCTTGAGCCTCTCCCCCGACTCTCTGCCTCTCCCCCACTCATTCTCTCTATTCCTCTCTCTCTCAAAATAAACGAATGAACTGAAAAAATGTAAATGTTATATAAATGAAATCACACTGTATATGTTCACCTGAGACGTTTTAAATTCCACATTCTATTTTTTTTTATTTTTAATGTTTATTTTTGAGAGAGAGACAGAGTGTGAGCAGGTGAGGGTCAGAGAGAGAGGGAGACACAGAATCCAAAGCAGGCTCCAGGCTCTGAGCTGTCAGCCCAGAGCCCGACAAAGGGCCGGAACCCACAAACTGATATGATGACCTGAACTGAAGTCAGATGCTTAACCCCCTGGCCACCCAGGTGCCCCTCCATATTCTATTTTTTAATTCAGGCATATGAATGCGTGTAGCTACAGTTCATTTTCACTGCTGTCTAGTGTTCTGTCATAGAAATATGCCACAATTTTATTTATGGATCCTACTTTTAATGGACATTTGGGCCATTTCCAGTTTATTTCTATAATGAGCAATGCTTCTATGAATATTATAATGCATATCTCCCGCTGTGCATGTTAAGGTTTCTCTCAGAGCAGAATCACAAGGAATGTGCCTCTTCAGCTTTATTAATGCAGAAAAAAACAAGATATTTTTCTTCGTGCACTTTTATTAAATAAAATCCTTTCCAGCTCTCTCTCCACCTGCTAATCAAACAGTTCCACAGGCTAGCTATTTTCTTATAATGTCCTATAATGAAATTTCAGAGCCTGGCCTTCAAAAATGTTTTCTCGTTGCTGGGGCGCCTGGGTGGCTTAGTCGGTTAAGCGTCCGACTTTCGCTTAGGTCATGATCTCGCAGTTCGTGGGTTCGAGCCCTGCGTCGGGCTCTGTGCTGACTGTGACTCCCTCTCTCTCTGACCCTCCCCTGCTTACGCTGTCTCTCTCTCCCTCTCCTAGAAATAAATAAAACATTAAAAAAAAATTAAAAAAAAATGTTTTCTCGTTGCTAACTGAGGGAGTCACAGAGGCGAGAACCGCGTCCCACTGCCACAGCTCTGCCGGCAGGAAGGAGAACATTCAACAGCACAAACGTCGTGCAAAGAATCCACTTGGCTCAGTTGAGAACTTTTCAACAGAATGTCTTGTTCTAAGTAAGTCAAGTGGACGCGTGTGAACATTCACCACTATTTACAACTCTGGTTTGAGCCGCGGGGGCTTGTTCTACACCTACACGTTAGAAATGGTTGCCCCGCCCCGTGAGTATAACCACCAGGTGACTGACCTTTAAAGGACACCTGCGTTTATTAGCTGCCGTCTTCCCTGATAAATCACCGGCTTAATCATAACGTTGTAAATGGCATCTCCGTATTCTGAAAGGTTAGCGATACTTGAAAAAATGTCTCTTACAGATCAAGAGAGGATCGTGACCCTTTGATCCCACGTGCATTTTGTGAGACACCAAAGCCCCTGCTAGGTGTTATTGAACAGACCATCTGAAAGTAACATTCTCATGTCATCTCATCCGCAAAGGGTAATCAAACTGTTTGCTGACCGTTTGGTAATTTGGTGAGCATCAACTGGTACCTAGCTGTGATTCTGATCTGCGTTTTCCTGATTACTGATAGGATTGAGGATCCTCAAGATTTCTGGGCTACTTACGTTTCCTTTTCTGCGAAATGTCTCTCCTACCTTTTGTCTATTTCGCTATTAGTTTATATATCTTTTTCTTACTGATTTGTAGGAAATATCGCCATATTCTGCCTACTATTCTTTGACAGTTCTATGTACTGCAAATAATTCCTCCCAGCTTAAGACTTCTCTTTTCACTGTCTTTAGGGTGTGCTTGGATAAACAGAAGTTCATGGTAGTCAAAAATATCACTATTTTTCTCTATGGTGAATTTTTTTTATCCTAACAAATTCATCTGTCTCCCTAAAACATAGAGATATTCTTCTGCATTTTTTTCTAAATATTTTCATGTTCGCCTTGTGCCTCTAAGTCTGTAAATCATCCAGGATTGATTGTATGCACATGTGAGGTACATAGAGATCCAATCTAGTTTTTTCATAGAGGTAACTAGTCACCCAAACTCAATACGCCAAGTAGCCTGTCCATTGCTCCTGATTTACAATTCCTATTTTCTGTTAACCAGGTTTCCAGGCATATATGAGTCTCTTTCTGGTCTCTCTCTAGTTCCACTGGTCTATTTACCATCTCCAGACTAATGATACACTATCTTAATTGCTAAGGCTTTATAATAAGTCTCAGTGTATGGTAAAGTAAGTCTCCCTAACTTCTTTAGGAGTGTTTTGGCTATTCTAGGCCTTTTTCCACGCCAGTTTTTAGAATCTGCTTCACAAGTTACACACACACACACGTGCACACGCACACACACACATCCTATTGAAATTGCATTGATAATTGCATTGATATATCAAGTTATAAAGAACCAACCTCTTAATGACATTGAGCCTTTATCCAAGAACATCATATATCATTCCCTGTACACTGATTTTTAATGACCTTCGATATAGGGTTTAGTTTTCACCATATAGGGCTTTCATATAGTTTGTTAGGGTTATGCCTCAGTTTCTTGTATGCCACCAGTTTTTTTCTGGTGTAAATATCTTTTATTTCTTAATTATTTAAAAAAATTTAGTGTTTAGTTTTGAGACAGAGAGAGATAGTGTGTGAACAGGGGAGGGACAGAGAGAGAGAGAGGGAGACACAGAACCCGAAGCAGGCTCCAGGCTCTGAGCTGTCAGCACAGAGCCCGACACACAGGGCTCCAACTCATGAACCACAAGATCATGACCTGAGCCAAAGTTGGACGCTTAACCAACGGAGCCACCCAGGTGCCCCTATTTCTTAATTATTTTTTTAATGTTTATTTATTTTTGAGAGAGCGCAGGTGGGGGTTAGGGGCAGAAACGGGGAGACAGAAGATCCGAAGTGGGCTCTGTGCTGAGAGGCTGACAGCAGCGAGCCTGATGTGGGCTCGAACTCACCAACTGGGAGATCAGGAGCTGAAGTCAGACTCTCAACCGACTGAGCCACCCAGGGCACCCCACTTTTTTTTGGATTATTTTTTTTCTTTTCTTTTTTTTTTTCTTAAATAGTTTATTGTCAGGTTGGTTCCCAGTGTTCATCCCAATGAATGCCCTCCCCCATGCCCACCTTCCCTTCCCCTCTCCCCCACCCCCATCAGCCCTCAGTTTGTTCTTAGCATTCAAGAGTCTCTCATGGTTTGCCTCCCTCCCTCTCCCCCTCTATTTTTCCCCTTCTCCTCCCCCATGGTATTTTCACACCCACTGTTCCTCATATGTAAAACTGCAATTGACTTCTTTTCATTTTTAAAATAATTGATAGGTTTGTTTTTTTTTTTAAGATTTTGAGTAATCTCTACACCCAGTGTGGAGCTGGAACTTACAATCGTGAGATCAAGAGTGGCATGCTCTACCGACTGAGCCAGCCAGACGCCCCAAAAAAAGGAGGTGGGAAAACAAACTATGTTAAGCAGCCTGTGAAATACAGACAAGACTCCTAGGAGAGGTTAAATATAGCACAGAAGTTACGTCACCTGTGAGACATGTTAGGCACAGATAAAATAGGTGGAGCACCTGTGCGCTGACATAGATAAGATGGATGGAGAGCCCAAGGAGGCGCCCAATCCTCACAAGGAACACGAAGATCCCAATATTCGTTATACACCATGCCATGCGCTTGAACTCCAAAATCCCATGATGCAGCAAATCTACCTTGAGGCAGCCGAGGCACCGAAACTCCTAACTAAATATGCATAATGTACATGAGGCACTTGATATTCACGAGTTAAATTGGCCACTGTTTTACCTGGATTGGGGGGCGCCTGGGTGGCTCAGTTGGTTAAGCATCTGACTTGGGCTCAGGACATGATCTCACGTGGGTTCGTGGGTTCGAGCCCCGCATCGGGCTCTGTGCTGACAGCTCAGAGCCTGGAGCCTGTTTTGGATTCTGTGTCCCCCTCTCTCTCTCTGCCCCTCCCCTGCTCATGCTTGGTCTCTCTCCCTGCCTGTCTGTCTGTCTGTCTCTCTCTCTCTCTCAAAAATAAATAAACGTTAAAGAAAAAAAAAGTTAATAAAATGTACCTGGCTTGATTTTGTTTTAATTTTTTTAATGTTTTATTTATTTCTGAGAGAGAGAGAGAGGCAGCGTGAGCAGGGGAGGGTCAGAGAGAGAAGGAGACACAGAATCTGAAACAGGCTCCAGGCTCTGAGCTATCAGCACAGGGCCCGACACGGGGCTCAAACCCACGAACCGTGAGATCATGACCTGAGCCGAAGTCGGACGCTTAGCCGACTGAGCCACCCAGGCGCCCCTACCTAGCTTGATTTTAACCAGGTATGGTAGGACATACAGACAGAAAAGAGGGTTGTGCAGAAAGATTTTACACTCACAGATCCCCAGAAGCAGGCATGCCAGGCTGGTGGGGAAGAGCCAAGGGCTGTGGGAAGCAGAATAAACAAGGGAAAGCAGGAGCCTTTGTTGTGATTTTCCCAGAAAGAGACAGGCAAGGCGGATGGTCAGCAAGCTGAGCAGGCCCTGGGCTACAGAGAGGTCCCCGTTTTCCGAAACCTTCCCTGGGCTGATGTGGGGCAGGAGGAGGGTGCCCCGGACCACAGGATCCTGGTGGAAGGCTAGCTCACCCTGATGGGGCAGCACCTGTACATCTGCAAGACCCAAAGATGTCAGAGTGCCAGAAAATACAGAAAACAGGGGCATCTGGGGGGCTCGGTCGGTTAAGCATCCAACTTCAGCTCAGGTCATGATCTCCTAGTTCCTGAGCTTGAGCCCCGCGTCGGACTCTTGTGCTGACAGCTCAGAGCCTGGAGCCTGCTTCAGATTCTGTGTCTCCTTCTCTCTCTCTGCCCCTCCCCTGCTCACCCTCTGTCTCTCTCTCCCTCAAAAATAAACATTAAGAAAAGCAAATACAGAAAATCAGCAACAGGGTTAGCAGGGCTACCCACTGCTGGCACCACTCAGGCTCTAGCATGCCAGGCACCCTCCCCAGCTGATGAGTGAGCTACGGACAGACAGACTCCTCATGCCTCCCCTCGACAGAGCGAACATCCCTCTCAAACATCTTAGTCTCCTGAGCGCCCTGGGTGTCCTAAGCTGTGGTCCTCACAGACTCCTCTGAGAGCTCATATGACAGAGAGAGAGACGATGGGATTCTCCATGAAGCCCATGGAGCATAAGCCTCAAAGCCCTTCACCCCCAGGTCCCTAGGGTCCAGGTGGGAAACCGAATCCAGATTGCTTCCACAATGAAGGTTGCAGAACCCCGGGTTCAGGCGGCTGGTCCTTCCTCCCGCCTGGGCCCTGCCTGCGCATGTTACTCCATGCCTTGAGGCTGTAGGTTCACACCGTGGCATCTGGGCATCTCAGTGTGGGCCGTGAGCTCTGCTCCATGGCCTGGATGGCCGGCTTGGAGGCCACCGGCGCGTCGAGGTGGTGCCCTTCCTCTCCCGCTGCTGACTTGCTGAAGGGCGCTTCAGAGCAAGACCCAGCCTGGAGTCTGTAGTCCATGACTGCTGATGCCTTGGTTGTAAGGCCTGCGGTTTACACAAGGTGAAAGGAAGTAGGGGTCTCGAATGAGAAAAGGACTTAGCTCAAATTACTGGAGTCTTGGAGATTCTGTTCTTTCATTTCTTTGGGTGTTTTGGTTTTGTTTTGTTTTGTTTTGTTTTAAGTTTATTTTGAGATAGAGAGAGAGAGAGAGACAGTGTGACTTGAGGAAGGGCAAAGAGACAGAGAGAACCCCAAGCAGGCTCTGCACTGTCAACACAGAGCCTGATGTGGGGCTCGAACTCATGAGCCATGAGATCAAGACTGAGCTGAAATCAAGAGTCAGATGCTTAATCCCTCGAGCCACCCAAGTGCCCCAGTTCTTTGGTTTTTTAAGATCTCTTTAGGCCGTTTGCCGGGAGTGCTTAGGTGGGAATGCTTAGTGCTTTCGAGGTGAGGAAGCCTGCGTGCCGGTGCAGCCGGAGAAGACAGCCACCATGCTGGACACGCTCACTTCCCCTCCCTGCTCCGTGGAGCCCTGTCTCGGGGCAGACCCGCACTCACCTCTGCAGGCTCTGGCACGGCCGTGGGGAAGGGCAGCCTGGCAGGGGCGGGGCTGGGAGAGAGCGGAGGTGGCTCGTAGTGATGCCCTGAGGCTTTCCCTCACAGCTCCTACCTGCCCCTCCACTGCGGTCTCCCCACACCGGGGGACTAAGAAGCATCCGGGAGCTTAAAACACAGATTCGCACGGGCATCACCTCTGAACAGTCTGAGTCCATTGACCCCGAGGGGGCCCAGCAATGTGCATCTGTGGCAGCACCCGGGGGTTCTGACTCAGCTCTGCCCACTCTACTCACAGGCGCGTGGGCTTAAGGAGGGCTGGAGGGGGAGGGTTTCATGTGCAGACAGGCAGCAACCTCCCCTCCACCTGTTTCCATCTGCCTCGTTGGGCTATTTGACCCCGGGTTCTCTGGTCGGGCCGCGCGGGTCTAGAAGGAAGCGACGAAGGATCTGCGGAGCGCCTCTCTGCTCCTTCGCATCCCTCCCAGCCGAGAGGGAAGGGACGTTCTGAGAAGTGAAAATAAGTGGCCTTTGGTAAAGCAAGGGGCCCGGGGGCCTGAGCTGTGTCGTGCCTCACGGGTGCCTTGAGGGAAGTAGTAGAGAACGTGTCAGTCCATCGCCCCTACGCGTTCCAGGCCCCATCATGTCCCGTTCTGCACACGGTCCTCACATTGGCCTGGGGAGGTTACTGTCCACATCACAGCCATGGGGATTGAGGCTCAGAGAGGTTGAATAACCCTTTCGTGGTGAGACAGCCTGTAAGAGGGGGGGATTGAGACTCAGGGAGGCTGAATAACCGTCTGGTGGCCAGACAGCCCATAGGGGGCAAGCCGGTGCAGACCCACGTCTGTGTGACCGCCATCTGCCGCTTCCCATGGGCTGCCCACCCCCGGCTCAATCACTTGGCGCCCCCAGCACTCATCTGCAATGTCACCAGTCCTGAGCGCCTCCCCGAGGCTGCAGGGAACAGCCTGGCAAAGAGCAGACTCCAGGCTCGCTCACTGGATGCCATCATGGCCCTGCTGCCATGTAGACGTGGTCAGATCTCCCCACGTCTTAGAGGAACCGAGGCTCTGCCAGCGATCAGATGGGTGACAAGTGGCCCCATGCTAACAGGGGGTGGAGGGGTTGGGGGGGACGCGCCAGGGCCCCGCTGGACCTCAAGGCCCAGTTGTGTCATTCTTACGTTGTCTCTGCGCAGTGCCTCCTGGCAGCCTCTCTGTCTGGCGATCTAAGAAAATGTTTGGCTTGAGGTGATAAAGCGATAGAAACCATTCTCCGCCTGTCTCTCCTCCATCTTCCCCCTACCCTAAAATCCTCGCTTTAGGGAATTGGCGATTCCAAAAGCCCCGATTTTATCCAGACATTCACAGAGTGGACCTTATTCCGCAAGCTGGAGGTAAACCCCCATAGTGTCAGCCCTTAATGGCATTTCGTTTCCCCTCTGGCCCTTGAGACCTGAGGCGACTCCGCTAGAGGGATTCTGAGGGATTCCTCCCTCTTGTGAAGAAGATCGGAAGACGCAGCCCTGTTTTGGAGGGTGTGCTGATACCAGAAGGTGCATGAGAACTGCTGTAGCCTAAAGACGGAGCCAGTGTACCAAGGATAGAAGAGCGTAGAAATGGAGGCGCTTGGGGCTCGGATGCTTCACTGAGCTGCCGTCACCCAAACCTGGAACTAGGCTCCCTAGGGATTTCCTATAATGTGAGATAATCTCCCTGTTCGCATGTGACTTTGAGTTTCTTTTATTGCAGCCCAAAGCACCTGAACTCATCCATCTGAAACAGCCCCAGGCTAGACCTCGCTTTGCACACAGCTTTATCCCACCTGGGCTCATGATGTGTTGGGCTGATGTCTCCCCCATTTCTTAGCTCCCCCAGCCTCCGGCAGGCCCTCTCCTCAAGAGCCAGTCACCTGGTGTCTTCATGTGGGGCCCCCAGAATAGAGCCTTTATACCAGGTCCTAAAGTCTATCTTGACTTTCCCCACTGGGGAAACTTTCCTATCTCTGAACTACACAGTAACTGTGAGACAGAATATGCTGATTGGCTTAGGATAGGCTCTCAAATAGGGCTGCATATTAGAATTAACTGGAGCACTTTTAAAAATGCATATTTAAAATTTTTGTTTGTTTGTTTTACATTCATTTATTTTTGAGAGACACAGAGAGACTGAGTGCAAACGAGGGAGGGGCAGAGAGAGGGAGACACAGAGTCTGAAGCAGGCTCCAGGCTCTGAGCTGTCAGCACAGAGCCTGATGTGGAGCTCAGATTCATGAGTTGTGAGATCATGACCTGAGCCAAAGTCGAACGCTCAACCAACTGAGCCACCTAGGCGCCCCCTGGAAGTACGTACTATTAGGTGAAAGAAGCCAGTGTCAAAAGGCTGGATACTGGGGCGCCTGGGTGGCTCAGTCAGTTAAGCAGCCAACTTCAGCTCAGGTCATGATCTCACGGTTCATGGGTTCAAGCCCCACGTTGGGCTCGGTGCTAATGGCTAGCTCAGAGCCTGGAGCCTGCTTTGGATTCTCTGTCTCCCTCTCTCTCTAACCCTCCCTTGCTCACGCTGCCTCTCTCTCTCTCTCTCAGAAATAAATAAAACATTAAAAAAAAATCAAAAGGCTGGATACTGTCTGATTCCAATTATTTGACACTATAGGAAAGGCAACGGTAAAAAAAAAATCGATGGTTGTCAGGAATCTATGGAGAGGAAGAGATGAATGGGGAGAGCACAGAACGTCTGTAACACGGTGAAACTATTCTGTTTGATATCATGATGCTGGATACGTGTCATTACACGTAATTCGCTCAAACCCATAGTATGAACCACTCCAAGAGTGAACCGCAATGTAAACTTAATGGATGCTAGGTGATAAAACGATGTTCCAGAGTAGGGTCAGCAGCCATAACAAATAGTCCATTCTGGGGAAGGATACTGATGAGGAGGGAAAACTACCCTCCTCATCAGAGGAGGAGAGGCAGAGAATGGGTACATGGGTGCCCTGTACTTTCCCCTCACTTTTGCTGTGAACCTAAAACTGCCCTAAAAAAACAACAACAACAAAGTCTACTCAAAACAAAAACAAAGTTTGTGCCCAGCCCAGAACAAGTAAACCAGAATGTCTGGGGGGTGGAGCACAGTGCTTCCGAAGGACTCAGGTGAATCTGTGCACGGTCAGGCTTGAGGACCACTGGTAGAGCCCATTGGAACCCATCCCTGGACCTGGGCATAGACAGGGTCAACCTTTCGCCAACCTAATGGCCGAGACTGTTCCAAAAGAAAACATGGGATACTTTTATTACCAAGCAGCGTGAGAGATGAATGCTCGGTCGCCAACGAGCATGTACCCACAAGAGATAAGTGCCACGGTCAAGGACAACATACCGAGGAGCGACTGGGTGGCTCAGTCGGTTAACGGTCCGACTTCAGCTCAGGTCATGATCTCACGGTTCATGGGTTTGAGCCCTGTGTCGGGCTCTGTGCTGACAGCTCAGAGCCTGGAGCCTGCTTCAGATTCTGTGTCTCCCTCTTTCTCTGACCCTCCCCTGCTCACACACACACTCTCTCTCTCAGAAATAAATAAAAAAAATTAAAAGAAAAAAAAAAAGGACAACATACAGAGCTGGATTCCTATCCCAGAGCTCACAGCTCTGAAATTAAAAGACTGTGTTCCCTCTAACAAAATTGCTGACAGGCTTCTGTTTTGAATAAGGAGATAAGCATCTCCGCTAACAGGTACAGATGTCCTTCCCAGGTGGGAAAGTGAGTCTTGTGGTCCTCCACACCTCCTCCCACCCCCCAGCTCCCTTTAGGGTGAGCACACGGACTAGGAGTCATGGTCTAGGGCTCTACTGGAAAAACAGAGTAGCCTATAAATCTGATCGCCCTTTCCAGGTATTCAACATATAGCAGAGGCTTATTAACCCAATTCTAGAATGAAATCCCTACTTGCTGTTTCCAACTTGGTAACACTTCCCAGGGTCCATCGATCCACTCTCAAATCAAAGAACAAGACCAGTAAGCAACTTCACCCAGCGTCTGCCGGCCAGAGTCAGGGGCCTCAAAACACTGGGGGCAGCAAGACAGGAGGACAGGAAGGTTCCAGGCTTCCGGGCTACTCACTGACCTCTCAGGGTTTGTACAGGGACCAAATGAGCCATCACACAGGAAAGCATTTTGTAAATTGGGAGCCCCTATGCAAAAACAGAGCATTACTTTAAAATCTGGTATATGAAGATGTGCATCTAAAAAGAATTAGGAAAGTATTGGCCTCAGAAAGGGTTTCTCACTTGACAATCGTGTTTACCCACAAGTCCTTTGAATGACATGCTCCCTGTTCCTTTTAGATGAGTCGGTCAACAAATAGTGTTGGGAAAACTTTATATCCCATGCGTGAAAGAATGAATTTGGGCCCTTACTTTATGCCATTGTCAAAGAAATGAAGCCAGACATTAGTTAAAGCATTTAAACATTAAGATTAAAAATGTTTTATTCAGTAAATACTGATGGTAGGAAGAGAGCTGAGCTCTATTCCCATTTGGGCTGAAGTGACTGGGCTTTTTAAGGGAGAACAGGGGGTGCTTCCAGTGAAAAATGACAAAGAGCTGGTCAGTGTGAATGTGACCTGGCCAGTGGAGTCTGCTAGCTGGCAGTTATGGAAGTTAGGGAGCCCCCGCAGTCAGAGAGAAGTCCTATTGCTTCTGATGATTATATTTCAAAAGTATGGCTCTCAGGTCCTTGAGAAAGAAACACATGAGTTTTAGGAGCTATATTACAACTCATAGGGACAGAAGAACAAGTCACACTTGTACTCCCATTTTAGTAAATGTTCAAAGAAAGGGAGGTCAAGGGCTTACCTTCAGGTGTTGGCTAGAACAAACAGTAAATTCTTTTGACAGCCCTGAGCTTTTCCAGACAGGAACTCTAAATCGGGGCTGGGTTGCCTGAGGGCCACCGGCCTTAGGCTGCCAAGAGCCAAGTTCAATGTTTCATCAAGTCTCTTAGTACGAGGGTTTAAATGGAGTGTTTGTGCTCAG
Organism: Hyaena hyaena; assembly: GCF_003009895.1. Classification (NCBI taxonomy): domain Eukaryota; kingdom Metazoa; phylum Chordata; class Mammalia; order Carnivora; family Hyaenidae; genus Hyaena; species Hyaena hyaena. The sequence goes on from NW_024080758.1 coordinate 1,774,012, forward strand.
AGTTTATGCTGTCCTCACCATAAGCAAAAATTAACTTAAAGTGGGTAAAAGACCTGAATATAAGAACTAAAACTGTAAAATGCTTAGAAGAAAACACTGGATTTGGCAATGGTTTCTTGCTATGACACCAAAAGCATAGGCAACCAAAGGGGGAAAAAATAGATATAGTGGAAAACAACAAAATTTAAAATGTCTGCCAAGGACACAAACAACAGAGTGAAAAGGTAACCTACGGAATGAGAGAAAGTTTTTGTAGATTGTGTACCTGATAGAAGAACTCCTACATCTCAAGGGGGGAAAAGGGCCAATTTAACAATGGGCAAAGAACTCAAATAGACATGTCTCCAAAAAAGATATACAAATGGCCAATACGCACATGAAAGATGGTCAATATCACTAATCATCAGGGAGATGCAAGTCAAAACTACAGTAAGATTCTACCTCATACTCATCAGGATAGCAAACATGAAAAGAGGGAGGGAAGGAAGGAAGGGGGGAAGGAAGGAAGGAAAGAAGGGGGGAAGGAAGGAAGGAGGGAANGGGAAGGAAGGAAGGAAAGAAGGGGGGAAGGAAGGAAGGAGGGAAGAAAGAAAGAAAGAAAGAAAGAAAGAAAGAAAGAAAGAAAGAAAGAAAGAAAGAAAGGGAGAGAGAGAGAGAAAGGAAGGAAGGAAAGAAAGAAAGAAAAAGAAAGAAAGAAAGAAAGAAAGAAAGAAAGAAAGAAAGAAAGAAAGAAAGAAAGAAAGAAAAAGGAAGGAAGGAAAAGAAAAGAAAGAGAAAGAAAAAAAGGAAGGAAGGATAGAAGGAAGGGAGGGAGGGATGAGGGAGTGAGGGATGATGGAGGGAAGGAATGAAGGGAAGAAAACAAAATAACAAATGGTGAGGATGTGGAAAAATTAAAACCCTTGCACTATTGGTGGGAATGTAAAATGGTGCAGCCTCTGTGTAAAATAGTATGGTGCTTCCTCAAAAATTTAAAAATAGAATTACTATAAGATCTAGCAATTCCACTTCTGAATATATAAAAAAAATCGAAAGCAGGGTCTGAAAGAGGCATTTGCACACCCATGTTCACAGCAGCATCATTCAGAATAGCCAAAGGTGGAAGCAAGCCAAATGTGTCAGATGAATGGATAAGATATGTAGATGATGATGATAGATAGATAGATAGATAGACAGATAGATAGATGATAGGTAGGTAGGTAGGTAGGTAGATAAGAATATTATTCATCCTTTAAAAAGGAAGGAAATTCTGACATATCTTACAGTATAAATGAACCTCGAGGACATTATTCTTGCCAGTCAGGAAGAAGGGACGAGTTTCATGAGGCCTCGGTTCCAGCAGCAGTGGTGACGGGTCTCATTTCAAAAGCAGACCAAAGCACACTTAGTTGAAATGTGCCACATTAAGTCCAGGGACCAAACACCACACCAGGCAAAGAGAGACTCTACAGATGACAGGCCTGAAGGATAAAGCAGCCAGAGACACCAGCAGAGCACACAGAGCACATATCGGACACTCTCCGGGAAGTGCCAGGCCCTGGGGAGGAGGGGACACTACACTGCAGGGCACTGCAGGACCTCTTCTTCATAAGGCCACTACCCTCAAGGACAGGAGACGTAGCTGACTTTCCTAACACGCAGAAATAGGCACAGAGGTGGTTAAGCATCTACTTCAGCTCAGGTCATGATCTCACAGCTTGTGGGTTTGAGCCCTGCCTTGGGCTCTGTGCTCACAGCTCAGAGCCTGGATCCTGCTTCAGAGTCTATGTCTCCCTCTCTCTCTCTCTGCCCCTCCCCTGCTAGCACTCTGTCTCTCTGTGTCTCTCAAAAATAAATAAACGTTAAAAAAAGAAAGAAAAAAAGAAACAGGCAAAGAGACTTAGATAAAATAAGACAGAGAAACTTGTCCCAAATGAAAGAATAGGACAAGACACAGCCAGAGATCTAAGTGAAACAGGTATAAGAGAAATGCCTGATGGAGAATTTAAAGCAATGATCATAAGGATACTCATGGATTTGAGAAAAGAGCAAAAGACACCAGGGATACCCTTACCACAGAGATAAAGAAAAACCAATCAGAGATGAAGAATGCAATAAACAAGATAAGAAACACATTTGATGTAATGACAGCAGAGGAATTAATGACCTAAAAGACAGAATAATGGAAAGCAATCAAGATGAATAAAAGAGAGAAAAGAGAATTATGCAAAACCGCAATAGACTTAGGGTGCTCAGTAATTCCGTTAAACATAGTAACACCCAGATTATAGGAGTCCCAGAAAAAGAGAGAGAAAAGGGCGCAGAAATTTTATTTGGAGATAATAGCTGAAAACTTCACCATCTGGGGAAGGAAACAGATGTCCAGATCAAGGAGGCACAGAGAACCCTCAACAAACTCAGTAAAAGCAGATCCACCCAAAGACATAGTGTAATTAAATTGGTAAAATATAAAGAAAAAATTTTTAAAGCAGCAAGACAAAAGAAGATAGTAACACACAAGGGAAACTCCATAAGGCTATCAGAGGATTTTTCAACAGAAACTTTCCAAGCCAGAAGGGAGTGGCATGTGATACTCAAAGTACTGAATGGGAAAAATCTGCAGCCAAGAATACTCTACCAGCAAGGGTATCATTCAGAATAGAAAAAGAGACAGAGTTTCCCAGACAAAAACTAAAGGAGTTCATGACCACCCTACCAGTCCTACAAGAAATAGGACACTTTGAATGGAAAAGAGAGACCGAAAGTGACAGTCCAGAGGTAGGAAACACAAAAGCAGTAACAATGAATATATCTGTATAAACTCAGCCAAGGAACGTCACAAAATAAAGGATATTTATTTATTTAGGTATATAAACATATACCTAAAACGTGGACGGGAGAGGAATAATGAGTGGGTTCAAACTTAAAGAGCTATTGACTTAATACAGACTGCTATATGCAGATGATGTCATATACACCCTTAATGGTAACCATATTTCAAAACCCGCTAACAAACATGCAAAGAGTAAAGAAATCCAAATATATCTTTTTAAAAAATCAAACCAATGAAAGAGAGAAAGAAAAGAATCCGAAAATCTTCAGAAACAACTGTGAAAAAGTAATAAGAACGGCAATAAATACATATCTATCAATAATTACTTTGAATATAAATGCACTAACACTGCAATCAAAAGACACAGTGAAAAAATGTATTAAAAAAACAAGACCCATCTATATGCTGCCTACAAGAGACCCATTTTAGACCCAAAGACACCTGTAGATTGAAAGTGAGGGGATGGAGAAATATCCATCATGCCAATGGATGTCAAAAGAAAACTAAGCTAACAGTACTTATATGGCGCAAGGTAGACTTCAAAACAAAGATTGTAACAAGAGACACAAAAGGACACTATATAATAATAAAGGGGACAGTCCAACAAGAAGATATGACAACTGTAAACATTTATGCACCCAACATAAACACCCAAATGGATAAAATGGTTAATAACAAACATAAAGGAACTAAATGATAATAATACAATAATAGTAGGAGACTTTAACACTCCACTTAATTCAATGGACATATCATCTAAACAGAAAATCAACAAGGCAAGAACGTCTTTGAATGACACACTCACTGAACCAGATATATTTAACAGCTACACTCAGGACCTTCCATCCTAAAACAGCAGAATACACATTCTTTCCAAGTTCGCTTAGAACATTCTCTGGAATAGATCATAAATTAGGCCACAAAACAAACGTCAACAAATTCAAGAAGGTCAACGTAAGACCATGCACCTTTTTTGACCACAACACTATGAAACTAAAGGTCAACCACAAGAAAAGAATTGGAAAGCACAAATACATGGAGGTTAAATAACCCGCCGTTAGAACATGAACAGGTCAACTAGGAAATAAAAGAAGAAATACAAAAGGACGTGGAAACAGATGAAAACACAAAGTTCCAAAATTTCTGGATTGCAGCAAAAGCGGTCCTAAGAGGGAAGTATATAGCAATACTTGCCTGCCTCAAGAAGCAGGAAAAGTCTCAAATAAACAGCCTAACCTTACACCTAAGAAAAAGAACAGGAAGCAAAACCCAAAACCAGCAGAAGGAAGGAAATAATAAAGGTTACAGCAGAAATAAACAATATAAAAACTAAAGAAGCAATACAACAGATCAATGAAACCAGAAACCGTTTCTTTGAAAAACTCAATAAAATGAGTCTAGCCAGACTTATCTAAAGAAAAAGAGAGAAGGGATTCAAATAAATAAAATCACAAATGGGAGAGGAGACACAGCACCATCACAGAAATACAAACACTCATACAAGATTACGAATTGGACAACCAAGAAAAATGGATGTCTTTTGATTGCAGTGTTAGTGCATTTACAAAGTAATTATTGATAGGTATGTATTTATTGCCCGTTTTTTTACTTTTTTTGCAGTTGTTTCTGAAGATTTTCGGATTCTTTGTCTTTTCTCTCTTTCATTGCTTTGATTTTTTAAAAGATACCTTCGGATTTCTTTACCCTTCGCATATTTGTTAGTGGTTTTTGAAACGTTGTTACCACAGCCCTGCAGAGTAATTTAGGGGGGTCTGGGGCAGTGGCTGGAATGAAAAGGTCAGCAAAGGGACAAAACGCACCTGACCTCAATTACAGACAGTTCTGTCCCCAGCTTCGTGGCCCGCGCCTTGCTTTCTCTGCTCTTCTCAGCCCTGGCCCCTTGTCTCCCATCTGTCCCCCATCCTGCAGTGACCTGGACAGGGGTGGTGACCGTCCACACTCCCCTCCAGAGAGATGGCAAAGGGAGAGCCCTGGGAGGCATCAGGAGCTCCCGGGACCCTTCAGCAGCACCCGCATCGAAGCTTCTGGGCCCCTGGCTCCGCCTTTCTGGCTCGATAGTTGCAAGGGCAGTTGGGGCAGGTGGGGGCGGCAGGGAGGAGCGTAGGTGGGGACCAGGCTCCAGGAACAGCCCGGGAGAGGCGGGCCTCACAGTGTGGTAACTGCGGACGCCCCTTCAGAGCCTTCCGGCACTTTCCTTCCAGCCTTGCACTTTCATCTTCCCCATGCCTGTGGAGGCAGTGTGTCATTAGCAGGCTTTTACTGGTGAGGAAAAAGGAAGAAATGAAAGACCCACCATCCTCAGGAGTCTCCCGGATTCCTCTCCCTTTGCTCTTTTATCTCCAGCCCCTAGTCTTCAACCCCCCACGCCTTGGCTCTGATGTTGGTTTACAGGGGCTCACAAATGCCTGTTAAACACTAAAAGGAGAGTCGGAGCACGCGGATGCGGGGTGAAGAGCTCAGCAGTCCGTTTTCTTAAAACTGGGGCGCCCGGGTGGCTCAGTCTGCAGACTCTTGATCAGGTCTTGACCTCAAGGTTCTGAGTTCAAGCCCTAACTCGGGCTCCATGTGGGTGGCGAAACCTACTTTACAAACATAGGAAACCTTTTTCTTTTTAATCCCCAGAGGGCTGGGCACTGGCTGCCCTCACCCCTTCCCAGAGGTGTCCACGCCTCCCCCCCGCACCCCCCCTCCTCCCCCGAAGGCGCAGCAAGGGGTGCGGGGCCCCAGGAGGATGTGGGGGGTCCCTGGACGTTGCCGGGGGGGGGGGTGCAAGGCCCCTGGCGGGTGCGGGGTCCCCCGGCGGGGGTGGAGGGCTGCACCCAGGCCCCCGGAAGATGCAAGGCTCCAGGAAGGCGTGGGACCCCAGAAGGATACGAGGTCCCTGGAGGGTGCGGCCCCACCCCCCGGGGGGGAGGGGAGGCCCCCTGCGGCGCCTCCCGGGCTTCCCTTCGCCTCGAGGCCTGAGACCCTGCGGCCTGGGGACGGCGCGCGGACGCCGGCATTCACGTGGCGTCGGCTTTATTGTCATTCCTCGGCTTTGTCCGACACAAGGCGGGCCAGGGGGTGCGGGGGTGGGGGTGCGAGGGGTGGGCCGGGGGAGAGGGGGCGGGAGGGGGGTGCCGGGCCCCGCGGCCGCCAGCGGCCTAGTCCCCGCGGGGCGCGCGCTCCAGCACCAGCAGCGGGATCTCCTCCGGCCGCTCGGGCCGCTCCGCGCGCCGCAGGTAGCGCCGCCTCCACGCCGCCAGCCGCCGCAGCAGCCCCTGCACGCGCGGGTGGCCCCACAGGCCGCGCTCCGGCGCCGCCCGGCCGCGCGCGCGCTTGGCCTTCCTCCTGCGGCCGCTGCCGACCGCCCCGCGCCCGAACAGCCGCCGCCAGCACCAGCAGCCCGCGCCGCCGTCGCCCGCGTCCCCGCGCTTCAGGCGCGCCGGCCCCTCCGCGGGCCCGAGCTGCGCGCCCCCGCGCCGGGGCCCCCCGGGCCGCGCCTCCGCCATGCCGCCCGGCCTCCGCGCTCACACAGGTCCCTCTCGGCGACCAGTCCCTTCCGCGGCCTCCCGCGGACGGCCCCGGGCTCCGGTTGCCAGGGAAACCCGAACGCTGACCCCACAATGCCCGGCGCGGCCGTCCTCGCCCCGGGGCCCAGCGCGCGGCCCACCCTCAGCACCTGACGACACCCCGGAGGGGGCGCCCCCCGCCCCACTAAGCCCTCGGTCTCCGAAGAGGCCAGTGGGCCCGGCTCTGTGCTGGGTGATTCCCGGACTGGCCTTGGTCAGGCGGGAAGGGATCTAAGACGTGCCCGGGGCCCATTCGACCCCCCGCGTTAATGTGCGCCAGCACGACCCGCACAGGAAGTCAGCCCCGGGCCTGTGCTGCCCTCGGGGCTTGTCCTCTGGGAGGCCTGGCTTCAGGTGTTCTGTACTTTTCCACCAGCAGGGAACCAGAGTTGCTGGGAAAAAATCTCAAAACCTGAGTTTTTTCGACTGACCTCTTCCTCATGGGATTATGATTGATTTTTTTTTTTTGCAATTTTTTTTCTGAGTGCAACCCTAAGAATTTTTTGTGGAAAAATTGAAAAAACAAATGCGACAAAGAAAATATGTTTTTTCCTGCGTCTGTATATCATTTTTGCACTTGTTTCTCAAATTCAAGAGAGGAAAAGTTAAAATAGCTCCCACTATTGTGCTTATTTTTTTTTAATTTTTTTAACGTTTATTTATTTTTGAGAGACAGAGTATGAGCGCGGGGGAGGAGCAGAGAGAGAGGGAGACACAGAATCAGAAATAGGCTCCAGGCTCTGAGCTGTCAGCACAGAGCCCGACGTGGGGCTCGAACCCACAAACCGTGAGATCATGACCTGAGCTGAAGTCGGATGCCCCACCGACTGAGCTGGCAGGCACCCTTGTGCTTATTATTTCTATGCCCTCCACCTAACATTCTGTATCTCCCCCCCCCCACCCCCCCGCCAACAAGTGACCAAGCTCAGATATGTCTGCCTGAGTTTGAATTCTGGCTCCAACATTTACCAGCTTCAGCTTCCAGCAAGTTACTTAACCTCTTGGTGCCTCCGCTTACTCATCTGTGAAGCTGAAGAAATAGCAATCCTACCTCTGGGGGAGGAGTGTGAATTAAATGAGGTAATATATATACAGCACTTAGTATACAGTGGGCACATAGCACATGAGTACCTTATGATTATGCGAGCCTAACAACTCAAGCGAAGTGGTGCCCAGTGAATATTCCCATTGTGCTGATTGAGAAAGTAAAGCCTGAAGAGGTACAACCATTTGTCTGGGATGAAACAGCTTGTAAGTTAAGGCACATGACGTGGACCCCAGATTCTTTGGGCCCCAGGATATCAAATGACCACACTGCTGTTGAACAACTAGTCACCTTAGCGGTACAGTTGGAATACCCTTCTTCTAGTATACCCATCCTCCGAAACGTCCGCAGCCCATAAGTAAGGGTTGACATAGACTCTGGGTGCAGAAAGCAGGAGGGGGTGGGGGAGGCAGCTGTCCAGTCCTTCTAGCGACTTTATAAATTCACAGTCATCTGACCAGAAGCCTCTTGGTCCCCATCCGCCCTGAGCAGACCCTGACAGTGGCCTTTGCTTGCTCCCTCCCTTCCCACACAGAGCTCACCCCCACGCTCCCCTGTAAGAACTACTTTGTTTGATTTGCCCCTTCTCCAGTTTTCCAGGAGCGCTGCCTCCTCGTATTCAGGCTGTCTGTGCTTCCTGCCTGCCTTGACCCCTAATAAGTCAAGCACAAGGTAAATCCTGGCTGACAGGTTCGGCTGGTAAAGAAACGAGAGAGTCAGGGGGCACCTGGGGGGCTCAATCGGTTGAGCATCTGACTTCGGCTCAGGTCATGATCTCGAGGTTTGTGAGTTTGAGTCCCGCACTGGGCTCTGTGCTGGAGGTGTGGAGCCTGCTTGGGATTCTCTCTCTCCCTCTCTCTCTCTGTCTCTCTCTCTGCCCCTCCCCACTTGCTCTCTCTTTCAAAATAATTAAACTGAAAAAAGAAAAGCTGAGAGGTGACGAGGAACTGTCTCCCAACAGCCCCCCAGGCAAGTGGGAAATCCTCTGACAGCTCCTCACAAGCCTCCCGTGCCCTCCTGTTCTGGGAGTATTGCTAGAATGTTCTGGCAAGACTCAGATGCAGCTGCGATTCGCGGCCAGCCTCTGTGGCCTCTTTAGATATGCACAAGGTCCCCGGGGCACCATGACATGGCTGTTTACCTGCACAAGCCAGCTCACAAGCTTCCTGAGTCTTTTTCTGGCTATTATGGACCAAGCTGTGTCCCCTGAAAATTCCCGTGTTGAAGTCCTAACCCCTAGAACCTCAGAACATGGAGGTGGGGCCCGAAGAGGTAGTCATTTAAGATGAGCTCATGAGGGTGGGTCCTAAGCCAGTATGGCCGGCGTCCTCCTAAGAAGGATGGGACACACACAGACACGCAGGGAAGACCACGTGAAGACACAGGGCAAGGTGGCTGTCGTACAAGCCAAGGAGAGAGGCCTCAGAAGAAACCAAACATGCCAACGCCTTGACCTTGGACTCTCAGGCTGCGGAATTGTGAGACAATAAATTTCCGATGTTGAAGCCGTGCAGTGTGGCATTTAATCATGGCGGCCCTGGCTCACGAAGACTGGCCCACTGGCTTTGACTCCCATTTCATTTTGCCTTAAACCCCTCTTCTTCCCGGGCCACTGCGTTCTCCAAACACCAGGAGGCGCTTCCTGTGCTAAGGCTGCTTTCTGTGTGGCTCTGCCCAGGCCTGGGCACCCTCGGGCCACCGGAAAGGGCTGGGTGGCCAGAGACAGAGCCTCACCCCTGGCTTGGAGACTGGGGTTTTCAGAGGCCTGCTTGGGCTAGCCCTGGGCCTAGGGTGGCCAGGTAAAATCCAGGTCACCCAGCTACTCAGAATTTCAGATCAACAACAATTAATTTTTTATTATAAGTATATCCTATTTATTGCATAAGCATGCTTATACTCTAAATTATTTAACTCGTCATTTGTGGGATTTTTTTTAAGTTTGTTTATTTTGAGAGAGAGAGTGAGCACGGGAGGGGCAGAGAGCAAATCCCAAGCTCAAACTTGGCTGGAGTTCAACATGGGGCTCGAACTCACAAACCGTGAGATCATGACCTGAGCCAAGATCAAGAGTCAGACGCTCAACCGACTGAGCCACCCAGGTGCCCCTTAACTGGCCATTTGTATTTTCTTTTTTAATGTTTTATTTATTTCTAGGAGAGAGAGAGAGAGACAGCGTGAGCAGGGGAGGGTCAGAGAGAGAGGGAGTCACAGACTGAAACAGGCTCCAGGCTCTGAGCTGGCAGTCAGCACAGAGCCCAACGTGGGGCTCGAACCCACAAACCACGAGATCATGACCTAAGCGAAAGTCAGAAGCTTAACCGACTAAGGCACCCAGGCGCCCCATGGCCATTTGTATTTTTATTTGCTACCCTACCAGGGTTCTGGGGACAGTCAAGGGCACCATGGGGCAGTGTTCCCCCAGGTCCTTCAGGAGATCTTCAAAAGCAGCCAGAGGCTGGAGCAGTGTCCACGTTCTTCACCCCCAGCAGCAACTTCTCAGGCCACCATGTCCTAACCCAGGTTCCCAGACTAGCCCCAGAGACATGAAGAGTTACGAAGCGCTCACATTAAAAAACAATGGGGTGCAACAACCCCCTCTCTTCACCCCAGGATTTCAAGGACATGACGGAAGATTTGGACCGAAGATTTGGTACCCCCAATCCAGGGAAAAAAAAAAAAGATAGCACAATTAAGAGCATAAGCTTTGGGATCATACTGACTTGACAGAAGTCGCAAAGTGGTGTCGAGCACATTGTGGACCAGTCTCTACATCACGTCTCAACAGAGCACGAGAGTATCCTTCCTACCTGTCGTCACGGTGACAAGCAATGACACGGACATATCGGGCCTTGGTGCCTGACACGAAGCCAGGGCTCAGCAGATGGAGCACTGGTGTCCTGAAATTCTCTCCCCTTCGGCCAGTTTGCCTCTCCCTCTCCAAACGCTCCCCGGCATGTACAGGTCTCCTAACGGGAGTCCCAACGGTGCCTTCGTTTCTGAAGCTCCAGAGCCAATGACAAGCTCTGGGAGCTCAAATCCTGGAAGCGTTCCCAGGAAGATTTGGGATGCAGAAATGTGAGATGGGAGAAAACAGATGGCTTTGGTTTTCCTGAGGTACGGACAGTGAAAGGTCGGGTAGGAGGGAGCGTGCACGGTGCCAGGAGGACCCAGCCCATGAGACCTCCTCCTCCATCCCTGGCCAGCTCCCCCGCAACACACCTGCCAACCACACAGCCAGGAACAGGTGGACCGCACCGGCTGAGTCCTGGGGCTAAAAGATTAAGCCAGCACTCGGTTCCATCAAGGCTGAGCCAGCGACACCATCCCTCTCTATGAAGGGTGACGTGTTTGTAAGCAGAGACGTGAAGTGGGACCAAGTGAGATCACCAGGGCCGACCCCTGCCATGGCCCCAATAACTGGGCCAGAAGTGGAGTGTGGACTTTGAACAAAACAGAACAGATCTCACCCCTTGTCTTTTTGGATATTGCCCTCATTCTAGTATAGGAATTCACAAGGTGACCATTGCAGAATTATCCTTTATTAAGAGAACCAAACATTCCCCCTAGATATTTTGAGATAAAGTTTGGATGAAATACATGCATCCCAGGAAAAGCCTTGCTCCCGTATTAGGAAAGCAAACTCTGTGTCCAAGGACATTGGATAATTACAGCCCCGAATGTTTGTGCGCTATACTGGTGACTGTGACAGAGCTGAGTTCTCTCCCCTTTGCTGTGTGTAGGTGGATCTTAGCCCAGCACGTCAAGGCTACTGAAATGTTAGTGCTACCTCAGTGTCAGACAGAGTTCCCACTTAGAACACCCCCAAACCATGGCCTATGGAAGTCCAAAGCATTCTCCCCCCGCCCAAGATTTCTGCAGATTGCCTCCTGATTCCTCTCTCTGTATATGTACACTTTTCTCTCTGACTTGCACAAAACCCCTTACCACATGGAACATGAGACATCCTGAAATTCGTAGACTTTCATGGGAAACTTGGAGAGGGAAACGAAGGGGCTCACGTTGTAAAAGTACAAATGACTTCCCTAAGAACAGTATCGTGGTTCATTGGGCGCCCACCTCTGTGGGGCCTCAGTGGCCTTCCCTGACCAAGCCTGCCTTCTCCCTCCTCCTGGCTTTTCTCAACCTTGCCATTCTCTCCTCTCCACATCTCTTTTCTCCTCCTTCAAAGAAGAGAGAGAAACAAACAGTCCTCTACCTTGTTCATGGCAAAGAAGTTTTCTTTTTTCTACTGATATATTGATGCCTGGGGACAACTGACTTCAGAATCCTACCTACCTCAGTCAGCCTGCTATTTTTCTTAAAGGTAGATATTTCCACCAAAGAGAACACCTTTTCACCTCCTTTCATGAAGTACATTTCTATTGTTATAATGTAGACTTTTGTAACTTCCTTGTGGGGTCAGAGGTGGTGGTGGGTGAGGAAGGAGGATGAATACTGCTGAATCAGCATTATCTCTGTCACCATCATCATCATCACCACCATCATCACCACCATCATCATCATCACCGTTACCATCATCACCATCACCATCACTATCATCATCATCATCACCACCATCACCATCACCATCATCACCACCATCACCATCACCACCATCACCATCATCATCATCACAATCAACATCATCACCACCACCATCAGCACCATCACCATCACCATCATCATCATCACCACCATCACCATCATCACCACCATCACCATCACCATCACCACCATCACCATCATCATCATCACCACCACCATCAGCACCACCACCATCAGCACCATCACCATCACCATCATCATCATCATCACCATCACTATCATCATCACCATCATCACCACCATCACCATCATCACCACCATCACCATCACTGCCATGAGCTGGCTCTGGCCATTACACTGTAATGTCAGGGAGTAACATGCATGATTGTGCTTCAGCCTCACAGCAGCATAGGAGGCAGATAGAAACAGCATCCCATTTCACAGGTAAGGACACTGAAGTGTAAATTGCTGTTGAAGACACTACAGCTAGGCCCACACAATAGGCTAAGGCAAGAAAATCCTGCAGATATAATTCCTGCCTTACGAACTGGTTAGGAATTTGACTTGCCCTCCCAAATGGAAAACCAGAAACTACCAGGAAAGGGGTGCCGGAAGATCTGAACCAGGCAAAGATATATGATATTTATGTTGTTCTTGGAGAAAGCCAAGATACAGTTAGATGTTGTCTTGTGTTGGGAAGTAGCAAGGCCCTTGGCCTCTTGGAGTAAAGGAGCTGGAAGAAAAAGGCCCAAGGCAAAGCTTCAAGGGGTTTCTGGAATTGAATAGAGTTGTCTTAAACCCGATTGTGAAAAGGAACGAGCTCTGTTTGCTTATTACTCACATTAGCTCTTGTAGGATCAGTGACCCACAGTTAGTCAACATAATGTTGTAGACTCTGAGTTCTTTCTGTGGCTTATTAATTTCACATTTTTTGCTGTCCTTGCAAAGTTCTCATAGATGATGCCAGCCTACTTTATTTTCAATAAGCAATATAGAGAAAGGGGAGATTTTTTTTTTAAGTAGTTACTAGGACCAAGTTTTAAATGGGAATTATGTACAACATGTATCTGGGCATGGGAATGACTAAGGGAATCCAGAGAGAATTTCCAAAGGGAATTCAGAGAGAAGGGGTCTGGGACAATGACACACCACACTCCCCCACCCTCTGCCCTGAGTTCTTCACTCAAAACTTTGACATTGAAGCAACCAAACACAATGAGTAAATCTTGTAAGGCTATGATTTAAATAAGTCAACTGTAAGAGGGGAAATTTGAAAATGGACTTTGTAGCAGATGGCACTAAGGAATGTTTGTTAACTTGATTAGGTGTTAGAGTAGCATTGCAATTTTCCAGCAAAAAAAGTTTTAAGGTGAGGGGCGCCTGGGTAGCTCAGTTGGTTTGAGCATCCACCTCTTGATTTCAGCTCAGGTCATGATCTCACAGTTCATGGGATCAAGCCCGGAGCAAGGCTCTGTGCTGAGTGTAGAAGTTGCTTGGAGTCCCCACTCTCCCTCTCTCTCTCCCTCTCTCTCTCTCTCTCTCTGTCTCACCCCCTCTCACTTGAGTGCATTCTCTCTCTTTGAAAAAAATAAATTTTAAAGAAACATTACAGGGGCACCTGTGTTAAGGATCTGACTTTTGTTTTGGCTCAGGTCATGATCTCACAGTTTTCTGAGTTCAAGCCCCATCTCAGGCTCTGAGCCTGCTTGGGATTCTCTCTCTTCCTTTCTGCCCCTTGCCCACTCGTGCTTTCTCTGTGTCTCTCTAAATAAATAATCTTAAAAAAATTTTTTTTAAATAAAAAAACATTACAAAAAAAGTATTAAGGGGAATACTGAAGGATTTAAGTGTGAAACTGGAGTTGACATTAGACTATCTAGGAAAATAAGAGAGAGAGAATGGGTAGAAGAAACAAATCTGGCAAAATGGTGGTGATCTGTAAAGCCAAGGCCATGGGCCCGTGGGGATTGTTGTATCCCCCATGGTTTGGCATATTTGGAAATTTTCCAAGAAAAAGACTTTGGAGAGGTTGGTCTAAAGACAGTTGTCCCTGTGGGCCCTAGTTAGTGTGATGGGAAACAGAGATAACTTTTCTGATGATTTGAACAGAAGTTTGAAACCACTGACCTCAACCATGAGCCTTTTCAGGAGCAAGTGGGATTTGCCTGTGACAGAGACCCAGATCTCCCCCTCTCCACCTCATTTGGCCTCGCCCGCAGCCCAGAGGGAACCCCAAGACGCAAGATCTCAGAGGAGGGAGTCTGGCCCCACATTTTTACCCCAGAAGGGCCACAGGCCATGGAGGCCATGCCAGCCTCTTGGTAAGTACTTCCCAAAACCCAGGGGATGACGTTCTCACTCTGTGTGGAGTTTCTAAATCACAACATCCAAACGATGACCAAAGTCAAGTTACTTTCTCTTAGTGTCTCAGTTTCCACATATTGGGAAAAACCTAAAGTAACAAGATGGAGACAAACCAAATCTGCTCCCTGCAAGGGACAGCTGGGCGGCTCCGAGAGAGCCACGATTACGAGGCAGCCAAATGGACACTGATTACAAGCCACACAACAGCCGAGGTGCTGCCCCCGTCCTTGGCGCCAAAGCTTTGCTGGCGATGTCAAGTGGAGGATGGTGAGTTAGCTGCATGAAGTGGTCGGAGATCCGTCAGGACTGGGCAGACAGTCCTGGGAAATCCTGGCCCAGGACATACTACCAGTGGCTGCGACAGGCAGCACATTCCAATCTCGGCTTGAGTGGAAGAATGGGCTGTGCTTACTCTGGCACATGTTTTATTTAACGAAGCCCAAAGCATGTGTTTTGGTGAACAAATTGCTTACTTCACACTCAGTAGCACCAACGCGGCCCCCAGAGTCAATTTGGGAGGGTAGCTCGGCTGGTTCTGTTTCCTGGCTGAAACCTCTCTGGTTCGCACAATGGCCACAAAGAGGTTAGGACCTGATGTTGTTTTGGACTCGCCCACCCCGTGGAGGTGTGGACACGTGGCAGGATATTGGGAGAGGCCATCTCATCATGGCCCCATCATCCCAGCTTCAGGGGGAGCGGCTCTGTGCCCTCGGACGCCTGTACGTCCGTCCACTTCAGACCAGACAGCACCACGGGGGAGCACCAGGGAGACGGGGAGGAGCACTTGCTCTGTCCACTCTTCCCCATCTACCTGCCCCAGCCCCCAGCCCTCAGAGTCAACGACCCTGCTCCTCTCAGGGCCGCAGAGGCTCGAACTCAAACTGCATTACAGAAATAGTCTCCCTGCATGGGGCGCCTGGGGGCTCAGTAGGTTAAGTGTCCAGCTTCGGCTCAGGTCGTGATCTCACAGTTCATGGGTTCAAGCCCCACATCAGGCTCTGTACCAACAGCTCAGAGCCTGGAGCCTGCTTCAGATTCTGTGTCTCCCTCTCTCTCTCTGTCCCTCCCCCACTCACACTCTGTCTGTCTCTCTCTCTCAAAAATAAATCAGAATTAAAATAAAATTTAAAAAAGAAGGGTGCCTGGGTGGCTCAGTCGGTTAAGCATCCAACTTTGGCTCAAGCCATGATCTCGTGGTTCGTGGGTTTGAGCCCCACGTTGGGCTCTGTGCTGACAGCTCAGAGCCTAGAGCCTGTTTCAGATTCTGTGTCTTCCTCTCTCTCTGACCCTCCCCTGCTCACGCTGTCTCTCTCTCTCTCTCAGAAAAAAAATAAATTAATTTCTAAAAAATAAATTAAATTAAATTAAACTTTAAAAAGAAAAAAGAAATGGTCTCCCCCAAGAACTGGAATCGGGACAATCTCTGGATAGATCTGTGTGAGTGCAGGACCTGGAAAGTCCTGTTGACTCATACGAAGCTTCAAGTATAGACAAAGGCTGAGGTGTGTACCACTTCGGTGTATTCCCTTTCCAGCAAGACGTACTCATTCTGTTGCACAGTATAGACTAAGTGCTTTCAACAGACACGTGGAGCAGTTTCTCAAGGTCATATAGTAATGCTCAAGGAAATCTAAGTGGCATCTGGATTTCTCAAATCCAAAGACAGCTTACACCCTATGAATGAGAACTGCTACTTCCCTAGGAATACACGGCTTCAATTACCCACTTAATGTGAATTGAATTAAGAGGTCTGATGGTGCGAAGGGCTCAGCAGCGCTGTAACCCGAAAATCGGGAGTAGGGGTAGGGGAACGGGGTATCGAAACAGCCAGCATGCGGCAGAAAACGGCCAGCCCCCCAAAATCACCGAACCGGGCACACTTTCCAAATTATGTATATTTTAGGTGATGAATGCAATCTTCAGGTCTATTTTTAGCTTCCCAATCCTCCAGAAGCAATTGTCAGAACAGATGAAACCTCTGTGACAGAATCTATTACGTGTGAGCTGCTCACCCTGGTGTCTCAGAGGCAGAAACACTATGGTTTCTCAGGTTACGCATTTTTTTTTATTTTTGGAAGAGAACACAAAGAGATTTCTCAATTCTTCACAGTGGAGCACTTAACACTTTGTAACTGGAACGTTCCTCAAGGTCTGTAAACAAAATCACGAACCCTCAGGCTTTGTCGGGCAGAAAGTTGCTGGGAAGTCTGGTTTCCCTTGACACCCAAGGTGGCCGGAACGGTGTTCGCGACATGGTGTCGCATTGGTGGCTTTGGTTTCTGTGAGGAACGCGCCCAATTCCTGTCTCCAGGCAGCGAGACAGGCTCAACAGACGAGTCCTCTGGGTGGCCTCAGACGCAGCGTGATCAGGGCTACCCTGGGGCCTTCCACACAGACCTGTAGGACATATGTGCAGGGAGATGAAAATGAGGAGGTTAACCGAGGAGCGGAAGGAATGGAGGGGACACGTGGGTATCAGGAGGAAGGCTTGAGGGACCCCCAGAGTGCACCCTTCTGGGGCCCGGGGCTGCTTCGCCAGTCCCTAAGGTCTTGGCACTCACTGGTCTGGGATAATGGCTTTGAACCACACACGGAGGACTTACTTCCCTGAAGGTTATGAGGAGAGAGCCACACTCGGGCGCACTCAGCCACAGGGAGAACACCCCGTGAGCTTCTCCAACATGCCACCTGGCGTTTGTCACTGTTCTTTCTAACCCCAGGGCCATTCCCGTGGGTCTACTTAGGGATGCCAGGACCCTGGGGAGGCCATGGCCCGTCCCCCAGACAGCGGTCACCAGGGCCGACAGAGAAACCGATCCTGGGCAGGGAGGTAAGAGGGGAGGTCCCCGCACCTGCACAAGCGAGTCCTGGCTCTGCCACTTGTCCCTGGCTTGTCCCTGGCCAGTGGCAGACAAGTGTCTGCACTCTTCTGAGCCCCGGTTTCCTCCTCTGCAACCCCGGGGATCATCATAACATCATCTTCAAACGTGAGCGAATTCAGCACGAAACGTGAAAGTGCTTTGTTAAGTGCAGTAAGTTATGAATTCATGAGGAAGCCGAGGTTCGCTGTAGCATATTCGTCCCCAGCACATGGTCTTTTATGTAGTTCATAAATATCCGAGCACGAGGAGGATTATTAGGACTGAAGTTCGCTAAGCCCCCTCCCCCACTGCCAGCAGCGAACCCTGAAATGAAAGAGAAGGCAGGTCATGAAGCTCAGGGAGGCAGAGTGCCCTCTGCCAGGGGCTGGAGCTTCCCGGGGGTGCTCTTCTGCGGTGTGTGGGGGCCAGGAGACCACTGTCAGCCTTCTCCAGGCACCTGAAGCTTTCTTTCCTAAAAAAATAAAAAATAAAAAAAATAATCTAACCAAGGCTTTAGTTTCCAGGCAACCAGGTTCCGCCGAGCCCTGTATTTCGGCAGTTCTGGACCCGTGAGTCATATTTATTCTGCACAGAGCAGCACAGCTCAGACCCCGACTGATGGGACTTCAGTGCGGGCTTCTGCACCTGCTTACGCCACGCGCCTCTTCTAAGAACGATGTTTCTGCGGACATGGGAAGGGAGATCACACAGGATCATAAAGGAAACAAATCCAATCCGATATTTTTACCATGCAAGATAAGTAACTTGTTATGAACGTATTTTCATAGCAATATTGGGCAGCGGGTCTAATCTAACGATCAGAATGGAGAAAGCGGTGACAATCGTGATGTCCCCAACAGCCGCAACATGACAGAAAGTGTCCTGTGAGCATTGTACTGGGGACCAACTCGCAGGGACGGCTCATGGTTTGTCGCCTGCATTTCGGTTGGAGGTTGGTAAACTTTCTGAGTCCGTAGACCTCCCAAAACCTAGTCCCCGGGGTAAGAATCTTTGGCGCCAACAGTTCAAGGGTCTGAGTAACGGGATTCCCCTCGTAGCACAACACAGGATCAACTCAGTCGTTATTTACGCACTGGGTCATCAGGAGAATAATCCAGGCGGAGCCACAGGGAGCCATGATGGTGGCGGAGGCTAAAAGGCACCTGTGGCCCACGACCCACGTGGAGGGTACCTACTCAGAGAGGGGCTATCCGTCACTTGTGCCCTGTCCTTCACCCCCACGCCACCTGGACATAAACTCTTCCATTCCTCTCCTTTTCATCTCCCCTCCCACTGCCCCTCGTCTGTCTGAACTGACCTCCCGCGCCTGAGAGACAGTGGGTGCCCTTTGCCCCTCCAGCATGACCTGTTCACCACTGTCAGGTGAGGCTACTTCCTGAGGCTTCCCTGCATCTCCCTTTCTGCCCAGAGACACCTGCTTTCACTCTCCCTTGTCACTGGTCCCAAGGCCACATCTCATGCTGGCTTTCAGGGCCCTTCACAATTTCAGGTTATTTCTCTCTTTCCTTACTGTTTATTTATTTATTTTAAGAGGGAGAGCAAGAGCCGAGAAGGGACGGAAAGAGAGGGAGAGAGAGAGAATCCCAAGCAGGATCCGTGCTGTCAGTACAGAGCCTGACATGGGGCTGGAACTCTCAAACAGTGAGACCATGACTGGAGCCGAGTTCAAGAGTCAGACACTTAACCGACTGAGCCACCCAGGCACCGCTCAAGGTTATGTCTCATCAGTTCTCAACAAGTGCCCAGTCTCCTGGAGCACACACTTACACACACACACACGTACGTGCACACACTCAGGCTCATGCTCCTTGCCAGACTCACCACTCAGTTGACACGTGTCCACCCCCTGAACCATTCTCCTGTCGCCATTCAGTCACACCAAATCCTGCCTGTCCTACAAGACCCCCTCCCCGAGCCCCTTCCCCCAGCCCCCACTCGGGAATATTACCCCACAGCTTGACATTAAGTATCCGCCGACTATGTCGTGCACACTCTCTCCCCATCTGGCCTCTAAATGCCTTGAGGGTAGAGAATCCCATCTTATATTCTCCTGTATTTTCCCCAGGCCCAGGCTAACGCAGACCATGCAGAGAATTCGTGACATTTGGTCAAGTTATCACGACTTGGCAGAATGTATATGCTATTAGATCTCTTTGGGAAAGCACTGTGCATGTTTGGAAGAACTCCTTGAGGCTACGAGCGAGGCCTCCGGAGGCCCTCTCAGTAAACAGAAGAGGTTGTTTGAATCACTCCTCATGAAATCAGTCATTCAGGGAGCTTCTGAGAAAGGGGAGAAGCAGAAGGGACGTGGGGAATGAGGCAGAGACACTGTGCACTGTATTAAGATGAGCCACCACTACTCCAAAGCCTTCAGCAAAATTCTGTTAAAACTCACCCGACAGCTGGGACACAAAGAGTTCTGATGCATGGAAACCAGTGAAGGGGCCAAGTGTTATACCAGGGGTCATGTGGGGCTTTAAGACTTCTTAAGGTGCAGGAGCCAGACGGACAGGGAGGCCTTGACAGGCATTCAGTCATGTTCCCCTAAAGGACTGGCCAGAATGGGTGGTTATCACGGACATGCTTGTGAAGGCACACTGGCCCCAGATGTATTCCTTGCCCTCCTCTTCCACTTGGCAGCTCTCTATTTAAAGAAGCATCAAAGTGAAGGCCAAGTAAGGCCCTTGACATAGGACAGTCACAAGTCTGTCGTTGATCGGACCCACTTAGAATGTGTTGCCATGACTTGGTGTGATGTTGAGATCACCTCAAGATCGGGCCAACCATCTGCTCGGGGAGCACGCTTCCTTAGCTTGGGTTCAGGCTTTCAGCCCTGTGTATTCGGGTGTAGATGGGATTTTACACTTACTGGTTCCATCACCTCTAAGTGTCCTATTTAGGGAAGCATGAGTTCTGCTATCTCAGCTCCACTGGGGATGGCGTGTACAGCCCATTTCACCGACATCGTAATCCGAGAAAAAATACAATGGGAGAAATAGGCATTTCATTTATAAGACATGACAGAGATTAGATAAATACTCCGCATACTCAGTCCAAGTTCGTTAATTGACACAGACTTTGTTCATTACAGTGTATAAAAATATTGCAAAAGCAAGCAAGGGTATGTATTAGAGTTCTATAGAAAAATAGAACCAATTATATACACACACACATATATACATGTATATATATAATATGTATATGTATATAATATACATATATATGTAATATATGGAAGTTCCAGCCCAAGATTGGCAGGCTGGACACACGGGAAGAGTTGCAAATGCAGGAAAAGCTGAGTCTCAGCTCAAAGGCAGGAGAGTTTCCTCTTAGCCTTTTTTGATGTATTCAAGCCTTTAACTGATTGGGTGCAACCCCCACATACTGGGGAAGTCTATCTGCTTCGCACAGTCTACCAATTCGAATGTCAGTCTCCTCCAGAAACATCCTCTCAGACGTACTCAGAATAATGATTGACCAGATGTCCAGAAATTCCGTGGCCCAGTCAAGGTGACACATAACAGTAACTATCACAAGGTACAAGGTACCTAATTATATCAAGTAAAAACACAGGCGTGGGGCGCCTGGGTGGCTTAGTCGGTTAAGCGTCCGACTTTCACTTAGGTCATGATCTCGCGGTTCGTGGGTTCGAGCCCCGCGTCGGGCTCTGTGCTGACTGCCAGCTCGGAGCCTGGAGCCTGTTTCAGTCTGTGACTCCCTCTCTCTCTGACCCTCCCCTGCTCACGCTGTCTCTCTCTCTCTCCTAGAAATAAATAAAAAAATATTAAAAAAAAAAAAAAAAAACACAGGCGAAGTGAATCAGTTGTGTAACAAAGTCAGAAGAGGGGCATCTGGTTAGTGGCCTTTCCTGAATCGAACTTGATTACGTAGATATCTCCTCTTGTGAAAATTTATTGAGCTATGTGCACTTGGGATCTATACCCTTTTCTGAATGTGTGTGATGTTTCAGTTCAACATATTTTAGCATTTTTTTAGAGTCCATTTTATTTATTTTGAGGGAGACAGAGACAGCATGAGTGGGGAAGGGGCAGAGAAAGAGGGAGACAGAGAATCCCAAGCAGACTCAGCACTGTCAGCGCAAAGCCCAACACAGGGTTCTAACTCACAAAACCATGAGATCACGACCTGAGCCAAAACCAAGAACCGGACGCTTAACCAAGCCACCAACGTGTCCCTCAATTCACCATATTTTATTTATTTTATTTTTTTAACTTTTAAAACAAAATGTTTATTTTTGGAAGAGAGAGAAGAGCGCGAGTCGGGGAGGGGCAGAGAGAGAGGGAGACACAGAGTCCGAAGCAGGTTCCAGGCTCTGAGCTGTCAGCACAGAGCCCAACACGGGGCTTGAACTCACAAACCACGAGATCATGACCTGAGCCAGTCAGATGCCCAACTGACTGAGCCACCCAGGGGCCCCTCAATTCAACATTGTTTAAAAGGTGGGTAAGAGGCGAGGGGGGGGGGGGAGCTTGTGAGTATCTGGTCTACTGGAAACATCTACTGAAATGTCTTAGAAGATAATCGTGCTATAAATTCCTTCCAAGAAACTGTTTTTTGGCTCCTATCTTTCAGTCTCTCAAAATGCCTGGCTCGGAAGTGGAATGATACGGCTCCTGTTTTGATTCTCTTACAAGAAAGCCCAGTTACATTGAGGCGCATCTCTTGTACCTTACGTGGGGCCCCAACATCTGGCCCTATCTAACCAGGGGACACTCACACCGGGGCCGGAAGCACAGGAGTCCAGGCCAACCCCAGCAGGGCCACAGCTGGAAAATCTCAACAGAGCTGACCGGGTTGAGGTGACACCACACGGGAACCTCACAGCCAAGTTTTCTTCCAGGGTCTCCTTCTGAGAGATCTTGGTTGCTTAGAAATTGCTGGGCAGAAAGAAATTGATTTAAAACCCAATTCATATCTGGCTCTGGGCGGGGAAGATCTCATAGTGCAAAGGGAGCTTTGGAGAATTTTTGGGAGGCATACTGTCCAAAGACATTTCTTTTCCCTCTTCATTCTTCCAAGTGCATATTCTTCGAGAGCTGAATTCACAGACACCCTGTGAAGTGGAAATCAACTGATTCGGGGCGCCTGGGCGGCTCAGTCGGTTAAGCGTCCAACTTCAGCTCAGGTCGTGATCTCGCAGTTCGTGAGTTCAAGCCCCACGTCAGGCTCTGTGCTGACAGCTCAGGGCCTGGAGCCTGCTTCGGATTCTGTGTCTCCCTCTCTCTCTCTGCCATCTCCCCCTGCTCATTCTTGTTCTCTCTCTCAAGAATTAATAGACATTAAAATATTTTAAAAAAGAAACTGACTGTTTAGAGGGCTGACCTAAAGCCTTCCGCCTCCGCATTAACATTTTGGCCTGAGTCAAGCACCTTGTTAAAATCCTTCCAATTAAGTTTATCCTTTCATTTGGTAGACTATTAAGTAGGCATCCCATCAACGCTGGAAAGAGGCTGACCTGATTTGGGATTGCAGCTCAGCCACCCACTAAGTGACCTTGGGCACATTATTTAACCTCTTTGAAGCCATTTCCTCAAACGTGCAGTGCGTGGGATAGATTTAAATGCACATATGCAAAGTGCTTAAGCCACTGCAGAATCAGATGAATAACATCTATGCATCACCATTATTGCCATTATTTCAATATCCTGTGAAGTCAGTGTAGACCCAGCCCAAGGAAGTCAGGGCAGTTGAACTAAAATAGTGCACGAATTGGGGTGCCTGGGTGGCTCCTGGGTTAAGCCTCCGACTCTTGGTTTCAGTTCAGGTCACCATCTCACGGTTTGTGAGTTCAAGCCCCGCGCTGGGCTCTGCACTGACGGCACAGAGCCTGCTTGGGATCCTTTGTCTCCCTCTCTCTCTGCCCCTCCCCTGCTCCCTCTCTCTCTCTCAAAATAAATAAATAAAAACATTTTTAAAAATAAGTAAATAAAATCGTGCACAAACGATTCTTTATTCTTTGGGACATTTGTGTCCCTACACTCAACAGGACACACTTCAGTAGAATCAAGGCAAGGTTCAAATCATCAGTAGGTCTGGAATCTTACCAGAATTAGAGTGTTTGTGATTAGAGATGCCTACGTCTTTAGTAAAACGGAACAAATGAAATTTATTTTAAAGTCACTCTAGCATGGCTAGCTGGATGTTTTTATTATACTCAATCAATCCTTTTAATGACATGAATGAGTGGTGGGGAAGTAGTCTTACTTAATTGTATTTTGATGAACCGATGGATTTTTAAATCTTGATAAACATAATTCAAAATGACAAATATAATTCAGAGATACCATATAAATGGATTTTAGACTCACTATTGACAGTGAAGAAATCTTGGGGAGAGGGTCCATATCAGTATAACCTTCTTCCTAGACTTGGAAAAATTAATTACTTATACGGTGGTTTGCAAAGCGTGACAATAACATCACTGAGGTTGATTTTAACAAGTATTTTGAAAATGTGATTACTGAAGAAGGTAATGAGACTTTTTCTCGTTGCAGGAAGGAGAGAAAGTTTCTCTCCCTGAAATTATCATGATACCCAAGGTATCAGCTGGAAAAAAAAATAATTATGTAATTCCTCTGCTTCATCTTATGTCCTTTTTAAGGAATATAAATTATTAGTAATACACTAGTGAGAATTTTCGTATGTGAGTCATCGCCCGTGAATCATGGTAACACATCAAAAGACTCTGATTGGGAAAGATTGAGTTATGGTCCCTATTCCCACACTAAAAGAATAACTCCCCTCCCACGGGGGCCAACAGAAAAGCATGGCTTTTCAGCAGTGAACTTGAACTTCTTTTCTGTATTTCTTTGCAGTTTGATTTTTATGGGAATCTGGTCTAGGCTGGCCGGCTCCTCTGTGACTGACATTATTTAGGGCTTTCTTCCATGCAGGATGTAATTCTTGCTCCCTGTTTTCTCTCCCTCTCATGCCTTGCCTTCATGGGTTGTTATTTCTGCAAGGATAACATTCAAAAGTCATTTTTTTAGAGCCTTACAGTTTACAGAGCAGTTTCCTAATTACCTCATTGGAGCCTCTTAGCAAGTTTATAGGAACAATATAAATCAGTGCCCATTCTACAGGTTGGGAAGCAGAGGCATTGAAGAGCGTAAATGACTTCCCAAGGCCCCACACCTCCTCGAACCAAGTCCAGTAGATCTAACCCCTCAGCAGCTGGCCGGCCCCCACCTGTCTGGGAGCTGAGTTTCCCAGAGACCCAGAGAGCACATGGGGTTCTCTCCAGGGAGAGAGCAGGGAGCACAGAGACTCTCAGAGCCAGCTGCACGGCACAGCCACCAACCGCACTGTCAGGCAGAGTGCGGCACTGCCTGGGTCCCCAGGGCTCCCAAGAGGGCCAGGCACAAGCGGACTCTGTGTTGTGCCCTCTCCTGTCCCTTCCTCCCCTGCGGTCACCCTCGAGGCCCCTCCCCCAGGCAGGGTGGCTGGTGCCTTGGACCAAGAGTGTCATGCCTACGCCGGTCTGCGAGCACAGAGGGTTCATGGTGGCCGGAGGAGCGCTGGCCATCAGGGCCCCGGGCAATCCTGGCCTCCTCAGTCACACCCGCTATCAGACCACCGAGGCCCAGACGGTGAGGCCGTAGAGAGCGTGTTGCCAGGAGCCCCGAGGAAATGGGCTGATTTCAGCCTCCCTCTCTTACCAGGAGGTTGACCTTGGGAGAGCACCTGATCTCTCTAAACCTCAGGCTCCCGGTCAGTAGAATGGGAATAATGCTTCCCGCTTCAAAGGTCCATTGAAGGGTTAAATGAGACTGGATAAAGCACTTCCTACGATGCCTGACACAGAGTAGCGCTTGGAGAATAGAAATGGTATTTATTAGCAGAAAGAAGACGCTGGTCTATTATCAAAAGGATGTGGGGGCGGGGGGAGGAGCACCCAGCTGGCTCAGTCGGTGGAGCGTATGACTCTTAATCCTGAGGCTGTGAGTTCGAACCCCATATTGGGTGTAGGGATCACTTAAAAACAAAACTAAAAAATAAAAAACAAAAAAGGATGCTGATGGGATGCAGAATGAATATATGCTTTAGCCACAATGGGGGAGGGCCAAGTTCATGTGCAAGGCGTGTCCAGTGTAAAAGGGAGTAGCCAAAGAGCAGGCTTGTACAGAGACACTGTGACACCTCACCGATACAAACCTTTAAAGACTTGCATATTCTGCTTTGTCACAGGCTCTGTGGACCTTTCTGGTTTAGAAGTCTGGGATCGGAAAAGAGTCACAGACCTGGTGCTTCCTCGGAGATGCCGTGAACCTCACGGCAAAACGGACGGCTGGCCTGATCTCCAGAAGCTA
Organism: Hyaena hyaena; assembly: GCF_003009895.1. Classification (NCBI taxonomy): domain Eukaryota; kingdom Metazoa; phylum Chordata; class Mammalia; order Carnivora; family Hyaenidae; genus Hyaena; species Hyaena hyaena. Next base: position 1,799,562 of record NW_024080758.1, read on the forward strand.
ACAGGTGCCCACCCCAGCGGCAGACACTGCAGTTCTCGTGGTCCCTTGGTTAATTTGCCTCTCCCCTTTTTGTCAACCGTACTTTAAGTTTCCATCTTCTTGGTTTGCATGTTCCCCCATCTCAGTGCTCACTGATGGAGTTCTGGCACTTAGCCTTGAAAATGCAGGCTCTTCCAAGGGAGGCAAGAGACATCTCATGAAGATGAATAGAGAAACGCATGTGTGTCTCCTCACACTGCAGGCAAATGGATACTCTTCTACATCATAAACCATCCTTGCAAACAGTGCTTCTGGCCAAAGATCTGGTAAGATCCTGGGATTCCAGAGAGCCTTTTGAAAATATCCTTTAAGAGGTGCCTGGGTGGCTCAGTGGGTTAAGCACCCAACTCTTTTTTTTTTTTTTCCAACTTTTTTTAACGTTTATTTGAGAGAGAAAGAGAGAGAGAGAGAGCGAGCGACCACTAATGGGGGAGGGGCAGAGAGAGAGGCAGACACAGAATCGGAAGCAGGCTCCAGGCTCTGAGCTGTCAGCACAGAGCCCGACATAGGGCCTGAAATCATGAACTGTGAGATCATGACCTGAGCCAAAGTCAGACACCCAACCAACTGAGCCACCCAGGAACCCCAAGCGTCCAACTGTTGATTTAAGCTCAGGTCATGATCTCACGGTTCATGGGATGGAGCCCCGTGTCAGGCTCTGCACTGACAGCATGGAGCCTGCTTAGAATTCTCTCCCTCTCTCTCTCTGACTCTACCCCACTCATGTTCTCTCTCTTTCTCAAAATAAACTTTTTTTAAAAAAGCTTAAAAAATAAAAGAAACTTTAAGATGCCTATCGTACTGATTATCTCATTTAATAATTTGTTCTTTGGTAGTAATTCCATTAAAATTGACATCTCCTTTTTCTAAACACCTGTGATATTCGTGTGTTAAGCCAGAAGGGATCATTGTCCACTCCCACATGTAAGATAGTAAAAACAACAACTCGGGACTTTTTTGAATTTGTATTTGAACAAGTTTGAGTGTCTATGTCTTGCTTGAATTAGGAGCACTAACAGATCAGGGTGCCCAGCACTTCAGCTCCACCTCATAGGTCACTGGTTCTCAGCCCCAGCTGAACCTTAGAATCACCTGGTGGTGAGTAGCTAGGTTAGTGATTTGTGGGTACAATCACCCAGGAGGTTTGGTCTGGCCCCAGCGTGGTAAAATCCAGCTGGAATGTCTGGAGATGGGACCTAGGCACCCATACACAGTGCCCAGAGAGCTCCACTGTGCCGCCGGGCTTGAGACCCACTGGCATGGCCAAACTAGCCTATAACCTCGCTCCCGGGACAGTGGTTTCCACTTGCTGCCACAGGGCTTTCCTGATACATGACGTAAGCCTCCATTAGCAAGACAGAAATTATAATATTAATCCAAACTCATGCCATTTACTGCTATAATTCCTCTTTTTTAAAATTTTAATGCTTTTTAACATTTTTTAATGTTTTATTTATTTTTGAGAGAGAGAGTGTGAGCAGGGAAGGGGCAGAGAGAGAGGGAGACACAGTATCTGAAACAGGCTCTAGGCTCTGAGCTGTCAGGACAGAGCCCAATGCAGGGCCCGAACCCACTAACCATGAGATCATGACCAGAGCCAAAGTCGGATGCTTAACCGACTGAGCCACCCAGGTGCCCCTATAATTCCTCTTAATATATAATTTCCATAATCCCCAAAGCCCTTTTATTTTGGTGTTAAAATTTTTGGTTAATAAGATCCTATTTTTAGAAAGAGAAAAAAACCCTCAGATTTCTCTTTTAAACCCTCCAATTGTTTTGTCTTTTCAATGAGAATTTCCTTTGCCTCGTGGTTTAAACCTCTAAAGGTATTGACCCTCTCTTTTCCTCTGTAACTAAAAGACTTTAATTTATTTATATTTATCAAACTCTTCAAGATGATACTTTTTTAAAAAAATTTTTACTGTTTTATTTATTTCTGAGAGAGAGAGAGGTAGCATGATCAAGGGAGGGGCAGAGAGAGAGGGAGACACAGAATCCGAAGCAGGCTCCAGGCTCTGAGCTGTCAGCACAGAGCCCGACGAGGGCTCGAACCCACGAACCGTGAGATCATGACCTGGGCTGAAGTCGGACGCTTAACTGACTGAGCCACCCAGGTGACCCTCAAGATGATACTTATTATTATTATTATTATTATTATTGAAACGCTATCCCGGAAGCAGAAACGTCCGTGACAAGGGAGGCCTTTGTTGCCCGTGTTTCTGTATTTTCTCTACAGATCTGCGCTGTCTCGTGCTGTGGCTAAAATCCACATGTGGCTCTTTAAATTAATTTATACCAATTCAATTTAGAAATTCAGCTCCTCGGTAGGACTGGTCACACTCCAAATACTCAAGAGCCGCGAGCAGTGAGCGGCAACAGTAGACTGAGTAGGATATTTCCGTCACTGCAGAAAGCCCTGTGGGACAGCACTGAACGTGACTGAATTTGTACACACATATGCAGTTTTGCTCCTAGACATGAATGGAACCCAGGGGCCCACGATGTCTACCTGGGGAAGATCCTAAGCAGAGAGGTCAGAAAGTGTGCCTTGAAGAACACAACCCTGCAGGTTAAAAGGAGCTGCTTCTGGGGTTTCGGAGGTGTGAGCCCTTCGGCTTTGACTGTGAAGGAAGCTCACTTCAGGTGGCTCCTCCACTAAGTATTAATGCTAAGTATTGTGAAAAAACAAAATTCAGGGGCACCTGGGGGGCTCAGTCAGTTCAGCGTCCAACGTTGGCTCAGGTCGTGATCTCAAGGTTCGTGGGTTCGAGCCCCGCGTCGGGCTCTGTGCTGTCAGTGCAGAGCCCCCTTTGGATCCTCTGTCCCTCTCTGCTGCTCACCCCTCTCAGAAATAAACATTTAAAAAAATTTAACGAAGTAAGTTGGAAGATCTCATTGGCTTTATTAAGCAATTCATAAATTGAGTAGCAGTCCATCTAGCGAGAGGGGAGCTCTAACAAAAGCAGGGTTTTTTAGGCCAAAAGAGGGTATTTAAAAAAGAAGAAGAGAACTTATTAGCAAGGTTTGCATCATTTAGGCAAGATTGCCCTCTTAAGGGTAGTGGAAGGGGTCTGTCAGTAGACTTCCTAGTACTGACCAGGAAATTCCATGTTGACTGGTTAAAGATTACATGGAAATTTGGGGGATTCGAAAAGCAGTTAAGTTAGGTATTCAGTCTTGGTTTGTAGACTGGGACTAAGTGACACCAATTTGGCCTGTCGTTTTCTTTTTATTATTATTATTATTATTTTAAATGTTGATTTATTTTTGACAAAGAGAGAGACAGAGTGCAAGTGGGGGAGGGACAGAGAGAGAGGAAGGCACAGAATGCAGAGCAGCCTCCAGGCTCTGAGCTGTCAGCACAGAGCCCGACACAGGGCTCGAACTTACGAACCGTGAGATCATGGCAGGAGCTGAAGTCGGAGGCTTTACTGACTGAGCCACCCAGGCGCCCCTTATTTTAATAGTATTAATTAGCAGAACTCAGGAAACAGCTGATAAATGCACTGATAGGGGCCTTCAACTTATTAAAAGAAAGGCTCTTCTCAGACAGAAGCCCAAAGCTGGGCTCATGATTCCACATGTGTAACCACTGAAATGGCAAGGACTTAACCAATCAAGGTGATCATGACAGCCCTAAAAGTCTGATGAGAGGGCAATAAGGCAAAAAAGAAAAAAAGAAAGAAATACAACTATCACTATTTAAAGGTGACATAATCTTTCATATTGCAAATTCTAAGAAATCCACTAAAAACTATTGGAATTAATATATTTAGCAAGATTTTCAGGGTACAAGATTAATATACAAAAATCAATTGTATTTCTATAACACAACAATAAACAAGGCAAAAATGAAATTAAGAAAAAATTCCATTGGGGCGCCTGGGTAACTCAGTTGGTTAAGCTTCCGACTCTTGATTTCAGCTCAGTTCATGATCATGGTTTGTGAGATGGAGCCCTGAGCTTGGGATTCTCTCTCTCCCTCTCTCTCTCTGCCCCCACTCTCAAAATAAATAAATAAACTTAAAAAAAAATCTCATTGTGTATGCTGACAGATTAAAAAAAAAGAAAATTCCATTTACAATGTCATCGAAGGTAATAAAGTAGGAAGAAATGTAACAAAATAAATAACAAAACTTGTACTCTAAAAATTATAAAACATTGTTGAAAGAAATTAAAGGAGGCCTAAATACTGTGAATAAAAAGACATCCCATGGTCATTCATTGGAAGACTTGACATTGTTAAGGTGGCCAACACTCCCCAAATTAATTTACAGATTCACTGCAATCCTTGTCAGAATCCCAGCTAAGTTTTTTTGCAGAAATCAACAAGCTGATCCTAAAATTCATATGGAATTACAAGGGATCCAGAAGAACCCAACAATCTTGAAAAAGAAGAACAAAGTTGGAGGACTCACACTTCCCAATTTCAAAACTTAGTACAGTGATCAAGACAGCATGGTGTTGGTGTAAGTAAGGGTAGATGTAGAGATCAGTGGAATAGGTTTGAGAGTCTAAAAATAAATCCTTGGGGCACCCGGGTGGCTCAGTCGGTTAAGCATCCGACTTTGGCTCAGGTCATGATCTCCTGGTTCATGGGTTCGAGCCCTGCATTAGGCTCTGTGCTGACAGCTAGCTCAGAGCCTGGAGCCTGCTTCAGATTCTGTTATCTCCCTCTCTCTCTGACCCTCCCCTGCTCATGCTGTCTCTCTCTCTCTCTCAGAAATAAATAAAACATTAAAAAAATTTTAAAAACAAACCCTTACTTTTGAGACTGATTTTTTGGTTCACTGAATTTTGATAAAGGTGTCAAGACAGCTCAATGGGGAAAGAATAATCTTTTCAACAAATTGCAGAGGGACCACTGGATGTTCCCTTCCTTACACTACACACAAAAATTAACTCCAAATGGATCACAGACCTAAATATCAAAGCTAAAACTACAAAAGCCTTAGAAGAAAACACAGGAGTAAACATTCATGAACTTGGTGTAGGGAAAGCCCCCTTACACATGACACTAATAGCATAAGCAACAAAAGAACAAATAAACTGGAGTTCATCCAAATTAAAACCTTTTCCGCTTCCTAGGATATCACCAAGAAAGTGAAAATCCAACCCACAGACTGGGGGGAAATATTGGTGAATCATATCTCTGATAAGGAATTGCATCTAGAACAAAGAATACTTATGACTGAATAATAAAAAGACAAATAACAGAATTTAAAAATAAGCAAATGAGAAGAACAAATATTTCTTTGAAGAAGACAGACATGGCCAACAAGTGCCTGAAAAGATGCCCCAAAATGGCTCATTAGCCCTTAGGGAATGTAAATTAAAACCAGCACAAGGTATCACTTTGCATCCATTCAAGAAGTATAATTGAAAAAAAAAAAAAAAGAAAACAGAGGCACCTGTCTGGCTCAGTGGGGCACACAGCTCTTGGTTTTTAATTTAATTTCATTTATGTGTTTAGTTAATCAAAAAGATAACAAGTGTTGATGAGGATGTGGAGAAATGGAAACCTCACTACTGGTGAAAATGTAAAAATGGCGCTGCCCCTTGGACAACAACTTGGCAGGTCTTCAAAGTTACCACGTGACCCAGTGATTCAACTTATAGATCTATGTATACTCAGAGAAACTGTCCACACAAACCCTTGTACATGATGAATGTTGACAGCATGGGTTATTCATAAAAGCCAAAAGCTGTAAACAACCCCAAGGATCTATCAACTGATGAATGGATAAACAAAATGTGAGTGTAGCCACACAATGAAATATTTTTGGGCAATAAAAAGAAATGATGTACTGACGCATGTCACAGCACAGATGAACCTTGAAAACATGCTAAGTGAAAGAAGCCAGACACAAAACACAAAACACAAAAGACCATCTATCGCATGATTCTATCTGTTGGAAATGTCCAGAAGAGGTAAGTCTATTCACACAGAGAAGATTGGTGGTTGCATCGGGTCTGGAGGGCAGACGGAGAAAGTAATTTATACGGAAGTTCTTTGGGGGTGATGAGATGCTCCAAGGTTGATTATGCTGCTGGTGGCACAACTCTGGCTACATGGATGTTAGGGAGCTGTACACTTCAAGCGGTAAACCTCAATACAGCTGTTAAAAAACAAAACCACAAAAAAATCTGGTGAACCTGTGAGTGCTGGATGCCAGCCAGTGCCATCTAGAACCTAGACTCTTCTTTGGAGTGTGGAGGGTGGACCTGAAGCATCTCAGGCTTTCCACCAACCTGTTAAATCTGCATCTTCCAACATCTCGTAGGCACACCTAAGTTCGAGGAGCACTGAAAGGCTTCAGACTCAGGAAACAAAATCTAGAGCGACATAGTTACTGATAGAAATTGAGAGGATATACGTAACGTGCACTTGGCCTGTTTCTTTAAATATTACTTTGTCTTTGGGGCGCCTGGGTGGCTTAGTCGGTTAAGCGTCCGACTTTCGCTTAGGTCATGATCTCGCGGTTCGTGGGTTCGAGCCCCGCGTCGGGCTCTGTGCTGACTGCCAGCTCAGAGCCTGGAGCCTGTTTCAATCTGTGACTCCCTCTCTCTCTGACCCTCCCCTGCTCGCGCTGTCTCTCTCTCTCTCCTAGAAATAAATAAAACATTAAAAATATATATATATTACTTTGTCTTTTTGATTTATTTTGTGAATCAAGGGTGGATGCTGTGAGATAAATGTTTACACTTTTTTTCAAACATGATAGACATGCTCCTTACTGACCCCCACTTAACCAGTTCATCCCATGGCCCCTGCTCTCCATTCCCGCTGCAGTGGGCGCTGGTTGCATTGGGTGCTCAGTGAACCCCTCTGTTGCACGCTTGCTCTTCCGGACACCACCACATTCAGCAGGTGGATGGGCTGGTCCAGAGGCTCCAAGTCAGCCCCATTCACTTGCCTGGCGAGGTGGCAGGAATGTCTGCCAGGCTGGGAATGTCTACCAAGGAGCCTACATGCGCCTCTTCAGCCTGGTGGTCTGGGAGTGGTGGGGTGTCTTTTTATATGGTGGTCCAGGCCCCCAGAGTGTTCAAATGGGCAGGAAGTGAAAGTCGCCAGTTTCCGAAGGCACGGACCCTAAATTGACACAGCATCACTTCCATTCTATTTTATTGGTCAAAACAGGCACAGAGCCTGCCCGGATTCGAGATAAGGGGCCATAGACCTCGTTGGGGAGAGAAGAAAATGGGAGTTATTATTCAGCGGGCATAGAGTTTCAGTTTTGCAAGATGAAAATGCTCAAGAGATTGGTTACAAAACAGTGTAAATATACTCAACACTGCTCAACTGTACACTTAGAAAGGGTAAGATGCCAAATTTTGTGTTATGTGTATTTGACCACAAGTAAAATCACAAAACAAAACCAAAAGCAAAATAAAACAAACTCCTTGAAAAATGCACTGCCAATTTAAGGCCACCATGGCATACGTGACAAGCACATGCCCAATGGCTGTTGACAGTTGGCGATCTCTCTTTTTTTATTTTTTTTAAATATTTTTTATTTATTTCTAGGAGAGAGAGAGAGACAGCGTGAGCAGGGGAGGGTCAGAGAGAGAGGGAGTCACAGACTGAAACAGGCTCCAGGCTCTGAGCTGGCAGTCAGCACAGAGCCCGACGCGGGGCCTGAGCCCACGAACCGCGAGATCATGACCTAAGCGGAAAGTCGGACGCTTAACCAACTAAGCCACCCAGGCGCCCCCAGTTGGCGATCTCTTTAAACTCATCCTAGCTGCCTGCAGGGGCCAGGATTTTAACACTGCAAAACTGTGTTGGTGGTATCATCATTTCTGAAATAAACTTGAACACAGGACACCACAGGATGTGCCCAACAAGACTTTGAAATGGCCCCACAGGGAGGGTGACGATGGTAGAAGCTCATCTCCATTTCAGATCGTGAAATATGTACAATGAAGCAACACTGATCACTGGGAACGACTCTCAAATGTTTTGTTTACAGGTGAAAAATCAGAGGCCCATGTGGGGAAGATGATAAAGCTTTGAAAGGCTTAAAAATTACCTGAGGAGATGGAGGCAGTGATCATGCCCCTGGATTAGAAGATTTAATACTGTAACTCCCTCTTTCTCGATGGCTTCTCAGTGGTAGAAATGTTAAAGAACAGGGTGTAAGGTCTGGTGCCAGCAGTTCTGTTTGTGCTGTGTCCTGTTCACATGGTCATAGCTGGGGAGGGACACTGGGGACTTGCCTCGGGGCACAGAAATTTGACTGGTGCAAACATGTTAAATAATCGTCTTAAAAGAACGGGTAAAACTTGGGCGCCTGGCTGGCTCAGTCAGTAGAGTATGAGGCTCTTGATCTCAGGGTTATAAGTTTGAGGCCCACGATGGGTGTAGAGATTGCTTAAATAAATAAACTTTAAAAAAAAAGACTAGGTAAAACTTAATATTCTTCCCACTCAGCAGAGCCTTTCTCCACCTCTCAAGCCACTGGCTCTTGATCTCTTGAACAGAGATGGATAGAACCCAACACCTTGAGTCAGCTGAGGCCCTTTGGGCTCTCGTCCCTCCCAGGCTCTTGACCTTAGCTCGGGAGCAGCCTGTGGATTCCACCTACTGATAGAATCCCAACACAAAGGGTATGAGGAGATCTTCATTCCAAGTAACATCATGAATATGGCCTGTATTTGATGTGCAAGGGAAACAAAAGCAAAAATGAACTATTGGGACCTCATCAAAAGCTTCTGCACAGTGAAGGAAACAATGAAACTAAAAGGCAGCCTACAGAATGGGAGGAGATATTTGCAAATGACATGTCGGATAAAGGCTTAGTATCCAAAATCTGTAAAGAACTTATCAAACTCAACACCCAAAAAACAAATGATCTAGTTAAGAAATAGGCAGAAGACCTGAACAGACTTTCTCCAAAGAAGACATTCACATGGCTAACAGACACATGAAAAGATGCTCAGCATCACTCATCATCAGGGAAATCCAAATCAAAACCATGATGAGATACCACCTCACACCTGTCAGAGTGACTAAAATAAACAACCCAAGAAACAACAGGTGTTGGTGAAGATGCGGAGGAAGGGGAACCCTCTTGCACTGTTGGTGGGGACGCAAACAGGTGCAGCCCCTCTGGAAAACAGTAGGGAGGTTCCTCAGAGTTAAAAATAGAGCAACCCTATGACCCAGCAATTACTCTACTAGGTGTTTACACAAAGAATACAAAAATAAAGATCTGAAGTGGTACATGCACCCCAGTGTTTATAGCATTTTCAACAATAGCCAAACTATGGAAAGAGTCCGAATGTCCATCAACTGACGAATGGATGAAGAAGATATGGTAAATATATGTGTATGTGTGTGAATATACATACATACATACATACATACATACATACATACATACTTATATACACACAGTGGAATATTATTTAGCCATCAAAAAGAATTAAATCTGGCCATTTGCAACTATGTGGATGGAACTAGAGTGTATTATACCAAGTGGAATAAGTCAGAGAAAGACAAATACCATATGATTTCACTCACATGTGGAATTTAAGAAATGAAACAGATGAACATATGGGGAGGGCAGAAAGAGAGAGGGAAACAAACCATAAGAGATGCTTAAAGATAGAGAACAAACTGAGGGTTGCTGGAGGGAAAGGGCGGATGGGCTCGATGGGGGATGGGCACTAAGGAGGACACTTGTTGGGATGAGCACTGGGTGTTACATGTAAGTGATGAATCACTGGGTTCCACTCCTGAAACCCATACTGTACTGTGTGTTAACTCACTGGAATTTAAATAAAATTTTGAAAAGAAAAAAAAAAGTGGCCTATATTTGAAAGTAAATGTGGAAGTGTTATACCAAATCAGAATGACACGCTTGAGTATCACGGACATTTTTATGCCACCAAGACAGATGAGTGATCGCGCTGACGAGTGTCCGGTTTGGGGGTGCCATAAACACAATGAAGAGGAAGTAGGCTACTGGGCCTTCCAACGGTCGAGACCAGACCCAAGCCAGTTAGCAGATTTGGGCCAGATCCTGGAACCAAAGCCCAACTTGGGTGCATCCCTAACCTTTTGACGTAGAAATCCCATTAGGAGGCTTCTACTCTGACCGTGGTGACAAATGTCTCTCTGTCAGCATCCATCCTTGTGGGGAACAGCACCCCTCCCCCGGGGAGATCTCACCTTGGACTAGGAGGCTCTCTGCGACAGAGCCTCACAGCCCTCGAGTAACTGCGACAATGAGTTGAACTTGAAGGCAGACATCACAGTGTCCCCCACAGGCTATCAGAGGCCGCTGTCGGGGAAGGAGGAGATGTGCGGGCAGGATGCAGGGAAAGCTACTGAGATCTGTGGGTTTAGATGACAGGGATAAAGATAAAGCTTCCCAGGGGGAGGAGCCTGAAGTGGGAATGGCCCAGAGGCAGACAGGGACGGGGCATGTCAGAGGAGGCCACTGAGGAAGAGTCACCATGTCCCGCTCATTTGTGTGGAGGGCAGAGGGGGAGATCGCCATAATTTGTCTCTAAAGCTGCCATGTCCTCAAGAGCTCCACTCCCTCCTGATGAAATCTGACTTTGTATCTGGTCCTCGCCAGACCCAAGACTTGTAGCTTCAGACTTGCTTCCTTGGGTACCATGTCATGCTGCTGAAACACCATGGGCAAAAGGTATAAAACATTTTGTTTTATAACATCTTCCCCACTTGGATGAGTTGCTATAGAATCAGTAATGTCTCAGAGAGATTGCACAGATCTTAGAAGCAACGATGATTTCTACTGAGCTGATTCAGAAGACATGAAGTCATAAGTACCCCCTTTTAGGGTTCAAGGAGAATGTGAAGATGAGCTACAAGCATTTATTGCTGTTTTGAAAAAAACAACTTGTTTATTTTTAAATTTGCTGTGGGGTGCCTGGGTGGCTCAGTAGGTTAAGCGTTTGACTTCGGCTCAGGACATGATCACACAGCTCGTGAGTTCGAGTCCCATGTCGGGCTTTGTGCTGACAGCTCAGAGCCTGGAGCTGCTTCAGATTCTGTGTCTCCCTCTCTCTCTGCCCTCCTCACTCATGCTCTCTCTCTCTCAAATATAAATAAACATTAAAAAATTAAATCTGTTGTGATGAAAATATATACTAACACTTAAAAATTATGCTGGGGTGCCATAATTTGGCTCCCAAATTATGTCTGGTTGGCTAAGCATCTGACTCCTGATTTCAGCTCAGGTCATGATCTCACAGTTCATGGGATTGAGCCCCAAGTCAGGTTCTGTGCTGACAGCACAGAGCCTGCTTGAGATTTTCTCTCTTCCTCTTTCTCGTTCTGTCTCTCAAAATGGATAAATTAACTTTAAAAATTATGCCAAAAGACAAATACCATATGATCTCGCTTATATGTGGCATCTTAAAAAAAAAAAAAAAAAAAGCCAAACATCGAACTCAAAGGAAAAGAGATCAGATGTGTTGTTGCTAGAGGTCAAAGTGGGGGAGGGGCATTGGAAGGAAGGGCCTCAAGATAAATAAGCCCCAGATGTGACGTACAGTATGGTGACTGTAGCTGCCGTGTGGTTTGGAGGGAAGTTTGTAAAAATAGTAGGTCCCAAGAGTTCTCGTCAACAAAGAAAACATTTTTTTTCTTTTGACCATATCTCCATGAGATGACGGATGTTAGCAAAACCTGTTATGATTGCCAGTGCACAATACATGTAAATCAAACCATCATGCCAGTCACCTTGAACTGACAGAGTAATGGAGGTCAATTACTTCTCAATAAATCTGTACAAAAATAATAAAAAATTAAGAGAAGACACAAAAGCATAAAAATATAATGCCAATCGCTAGGAATATTCCACTTTCTTACATGTGTATCCATACACATAAGTTAGAATCAAGGTATATTTGGGGCACCCAGGGGGCTCAGTCGGTTAAGCATCCGACTTCAGCTCAGGTCATGATCTCACTGTTGGGGGGTTTGAGACCCACGTCGGGCTCTGCGCTGAATGCTTGCTCAGAGCCTGGAGCCTGCTTCAGATTCTGTGTCTCCTCCTCTCTCTGCCCCTCCCCTGCTCATGCTCTGTCTCTCTCTCAAAAAATAAATTACTTAAAAAAAAAAAGCATGGTGTAGTTATTGTTGTGGTCTTATACCTTCCTTTCACTTCACATCATAAGCATTTCCATGTCCATGTCATCAAATATTTAAAAAACAATTTTTAAAAATTTTTCATGTTTATTTATTTATTTTGAGAGAGACAGAGACAGCATGAGTGTGGGAGGGGCAGAGAGAGGAGGAGAGAGAATCCCAAGCAGGCTCTGCACTGTCAGCATAGAACCCGATGCAGGGCTTGAACTCACGAAACCGTGAGATCACGACCTGAGCTGAAACCAAGAGTCAGACGCTTAACTGACTGAGCCACCCAGGCACCCCTAAAAAACCCAAATGTTAAAGATTACATAACATTCTATCAATGGATAAGCCATACTTTGCTTAACCATTTCCCTCACCGGGTCTTCTTTTTCTCTTGCAAGATTATATAAACTGCTATCATGAACTTCCTTGGTATGCATCCCTGATAATTTCCTTAGTACCTTAATGCATATCTCTGTGGCAAGTCACAGGAGCCAACTCAAAGTTAGTTGAAGCAAAAAATAATGGGCAGAAGTCAAGCTGCCCCAGGGATGACAGACGATCCCAAGGGCTCCAACATGGCACTGTCTCTCTCTCCTGTCTGTTTGTCTCTGGGCTTGATCTCATTCTCTCCTATGCTCTATACTCATCCTGTATGAGTCAGAGATAAGCTCTGGGGATAAGTCACCCCAAATCATGAACCCCAGAGGAAAGGAAATACTTCATCTTTACCCCAGTCCGTAAAAGTCTCTGGAAAGGTCTCAGGTTCCCTGGCCTGGGGTATGTATGGCCCCGCCCACTTTGAACCAACTGCTGTGTCCTGGGGTGGGCCCTCCGACTAGAGGCTTTCACCAGAACCACACAGTTAAAAGGAGAAGGAAAAATTCACCGAGGGAAGGAAGGTTGTTCTGCACAAGGATGGATGCTGGACAGAGAGACATTTGTCACCACGGTCAGAGTAGACGCCTCCTAATGGGATTTCTACGTCAAAAGGTTAGGGATGCACCCAAGTTGGGCTTTGGTTCCAGGATCTGGCCCAAATCTGCTAACTGGCTTGGGTCTGGTCTCGACCGTTGGAAGGCCCAGTAGCCTACTTCCTCATCATTGTGTTTATGGCACCCCCAAACCGGACACTCGTCAGCGCGATCACTCATCTGTCTTGGCGGCATAAAAATGTCCGTGATACTCAAGCGTGTCATTCTGACTTAGTATTAGCATGTCTACATTCGCTTTCAAATACTCACTCCTCTTCACTGCTGATATATGGTGAAGTATCAAGACAGAGATGGAGACATCTCTGAAGGTGGTGGGCTTTCTAGTTCAGGATCCCCATGGGCTTGGCCAGAGCTGTCATCGGGTCCCAGCTTGACTTCTTCCTCTGCCCAGTCCTGCTTCTGAGCCCTCCCTTCCATAGATGCCAGGGACAATCCTTCATAAGTGCTCCGCACATCAAACTCTGTCTCCGCGTCGGCTTTCTGTGCAACATAGCCCGCAACGCAGCCATCCGTCCCAGCACTCTTTGCTCTGAAGTAAACTCAAGGATTTAGTGTCACAAGAGCAAACACATAAAGTGCCTCAGAAGGTTTATATCTATGTTATTTGCAAATCACAACGGGGACAATATGGACTATCGTCTCAAGGGCTCCGGCTGATATGACCAAACACCACACAGACTGGGCGGCTTAAACAATAGAAATGTATTTCTCACAGGTGGAGAAGTCCAAGATCGAGGTCCCAGCTGGCCCAGTTCCTGGTGGGAGAGATGGAAAATGAACAGAGGCAGAGAGACTGTCTTGGGTCTCTCCCTCTTTTTATAACGACGTTAGTGTCATCCTAAGGGCCTCACTCTCGCGACCTAATCTAAAATTTACCTCCCAAAAGCACCAATACTAGGGATTAGGGCTTCCACATATGAACTGGGGGGGGAGGGAGTCACAAACATTCAGTTCATAACAATTCTTTTTCTAAAAAGAATGACGGGGGCGCTTGGGTGGCTCAGTCGGCTGAGCGTCCAACTTCGGCTCAGGTCATGATCTCATGGTTCGTGGGTTCGGGCCCTGCATCGGGCTCTGTGCTGACAGCCAGCTCAGAGCCTGGAGACTGTTTCAGATTCTGTGTCTCCCTCTCTCTTTGCCCCCCACTGCTCGCACTCTTGTCTGTGTCTCTGCCTCTCAAAAATAAATGAACATTAAAAAAAGAATTACATATAGCAGTGAAGGTCAAGTATCTGCCCTGTAAAGCCAATTGCAAAGTGGGGGAAAAAAATCCCCTCTTACCAGGGTTCCTATTTCATTGGTCTTGTACAGCATCACTCTCTGCATCTCTTTAATCTTCATTACTCTCTCTGGCCGTTTCAAGTTGCATGATGGATTTATTTAAAATTAGCTGAAATATCATCAGCGAAAGATAAATATGTACTTCATTCACATGTGGAATTTAAGATACAAAACAGATGAATATAAGGGAAGCAAAAATAATATAGAAACAGGGAGGGGGATAAAACATAAGAGACTCTTAAATATACAGAACAAACGGGGGTTGTGGGGGGGATGGGCTAAATGGGCGAGGGGCGTTAAGGAGGACACTTGGGATGAGCACTGGGGGTTCTATGTAGGGGATGAATGACTGGATTCTACTCCTGAAGTCATTATTGCGCTATATGCTAACGAACTTGGAGGCAAATTTAAAAAAATAAAAGTAAAATTAGCTGAAATATCCATCCTTGGAGTTCACCAACGTAGGAAACACGCGCAGGTGTGCTATGGCGACACCTGGTGGTGGGATTTGTAATAACACCATGAGCCTCGCGTAATGGCGGATTCCCGGCTTCCCCCTGAAGAAAATGGAATAAAAATTTAAGAACCATTTCACAGAGTTAGCGACAAGAAGAAGGGGGGAGGAGGGGGGGTGTGCACATGCACCCATGTGAATATCTTCTTGTGCATGGAAGATAGAAATGACCCACGACACGGGCGACAAAAATGAGAGTGTGATCTAGAATGTGTGCCATTGAGCCTGCTCCTTAGGTCTTCTGACCTCTTACAAGACGCTCAGCCACTCAGGACCCCTCCTTCTCCTCTGTAAAACAGGAGAAATTCATAATGCCTGCTGAGTTCTCTGAGCAGCCTAAATGAAAAGTGTTTTGTGAATTGCTATACATATGTGTGTATATACATATGGAATTAAGACTAAATTAATTAGAGAGTTAAAAGAGAATGAGTATAATTTGCAATGGCCACATGCTCTGACAATGAGTGTTTTTTTCTTAAATAGGGCAAGAGCCAGATGAAGGAGCAGGCAAAAAAGAGTTTTTTAAAAAATCCTTTTTAGTAATCACATTGGCAGTGTGTGTGAGACTGTTGTATGAGTATTAAGGAAAAAGCAAATGAGTACATATGGGATATACTCCTATCCGTTTTGTTTTTGAGAACCCTCTCCTCAATTTGGAAGAAGGGCACACAGCTGTAAGATAGAAGTGGTTAAACAAAAACCTTGTGGTCCTGAATTCGAAGTATTTGTATGAATAGATGGAGTATTTGTGTATATTATATCGTATCATATCATATTATTATATATAACCTCCACTGAAAAGGCTCAGAAAGAAAACACAACCAACACAGTAGCAATGAGCATCTTTGATGCTGATTATTATTTTGAAATGCCATTTGCCACTAACAGACACCCAGGCTTCTTGCAGAAATGACTGATTCCTGGTTTGAGGCAGGAAATGTACACAATGACCCTGTCACATCACCTGATCATATCAGATTGCAACAAAGCTGTGTTAGACCACTAGATATTGTAAAAAGGATTTGTATGTGGAGCCAATTGTAAGAGAGATGCACCTGCCAGAGATGGTAATTTCTGCTTCAGTAATTCTAAGGGATTGAAATTTAAATCCATAGGTTCATAATTATACCTTTTTTATTTTAAAAAATTCTTTAATGTTTATTTATTTTTGAGACAGACAGAGAGAGAGAAAGAGAGACAGCACAAGTGGGGAAGGGGCAGAGAGAGGGAGACACAGAATCCGAAACAGGCTCCAGGCTCTGAGCTGTCAGCACAGAGCCCAACACAGGGCTCGAACTCATGAACCAGGAGATCATGACCTGAGCTGAAGTCAGAAGCTTAACTGACAGAGCCACCCAGGCACTTCTTTAATTATACGTTTTTTAAAAACCTGAGTGCCTGGCTGGCTCAGTCAGTAAAGCATGTGACTCTTGATCTCAGGGTCATGAGATCTGCGATGGGCATAGAGCTTACTTAAAAATGAATCAATAAAAATAAATCTTCACATTTGGAGGATGCTAGAGAACCAGTCTTTTATCTTGAAAAAACGGTGATAACAGAAAGGAATGAGGCACTTTTCCTGCCTTTCCTATATGAATTGTACCCCCGGGAAAGCAAATGGTGGATGAAGGGCAGCATTTCAGCATGAAACTGTTACAACTAAAAAACGAAAGAGAAATGACAGAATTACAATGTTGCCACTCTGCACTCCCAATGAACGAGCGGATTTCGGCAGTAAGCAGCAGTGGTTGCTAACATAACAAAAGGGAATCAGACTGTCTTATGCCTCCTGATTCAAGATCACCACCCATGCTTTTGCCAACAGGATGAACCTAGGTCTCACCACCCAGTAGTAGGAAACCCAGAACACGCTGAACCGTTCCAGGAGTATGTCATTGGCAACATCCAGACTACGGGGAACTTCGCAAGCCAAAGGATTCGGGTTTTTCAACAGGTAAACTCTAAGGCTGAGCAAGGAATCAAGGGGAAACTTGAAGATGTAGAGCTTAGAATCATATTTTTAAAAATTTTAATGGGGGCCCCTGGGTGGCTCAGTCGGTTTAGCGTCCGACTTTTGATTTCAGCTCAGTTCAGGATCCCAGGCTCATGGGACCGAGCCCTGTCTTGGGCTCTGCACTGAGCGTGGAGCCTGTTTAATTAGATTCTCTCTCTCCCTATGCTCGTCTCCCCTTCTCATGCACCCTCTCTCTAAAATAATAATAATAATAATAATAATAATAATAAGAAGAAGAAGAAGAAGAAGAAGAAGAAAAGCTTTATTTTAAAATTTTTAAGTTTTATTTATTTATTTATTTATTTATTTTTGAGAAAGAGAATGATAGAGACAGAGTGCAAGCAGGGGAGGGGCAGAGAGAGAGGGAGACACAGAATCTGAAGCAGGCTCCAGGCTCTGAGCTGTCATCACGGAGCCCGATGTGGGGCTCGAAGCCACAAACCGTGAGATCATGACCTGAGCCAAAGTTGGACACCTAACCAACTGAGCCCCCCAGGCGGCCAAGAATAAGAACTTTAAATGGACAACTATAGGGGGCGCCTGGGGGGCTCGGTCGGTTAAGCGTCGGACTTCGGCTCAGGTCATGATCTCACGGGTCGTGAGTTTGAGCCCTGCGTCGGGCTCTGTGCTGCAGCCTGCTTCGGATTCTGTGTGCGTCTCTCTCTGCCCCTCCCCTGCTCACGCTCTGTCTCTCTCGCTCTTTCAAAAATGAATACATGTTAGAAAAATTTAAAAATAAATAAATGAATGGACAACTATAGAGTCCCACGATATTCACCTGGGGGAAAGGACTATAGGAAAACACAGGCAAGTGATCACCTTACTGGTTCCTTGGGGGGAAGGATAGGATCATTGGGGGGTCCACTCAGTGGCAAAATTTTATTTCTTGATCTGGGCAGTAGTTACAAGGGTGTTACAATGATTCATTCATATATGCCTTACAATTAAATATGAATACATTAAATATTAATATAATATGTCAATATAAAATCCAATGTTATTAAATATTAATACATTAAATATTAATATAATATGTCAATATAAAATTCAATGTTAATTTAACAACTCAATTTTGAATATTAACTTGAGTATTAAATACTAACATAGACCTTATGACTCATTAAGCTATACGTTTGTTTTGTGTGATTTTCTGTACCCGTGTTCATTTTTCCAACCAAAAAATCCTAAAATTAAAGAAAGACATTGGGGGGCGCCGGGGTGGCTTAGTTGGTTAAGCGTCCCATTAAGCTTAGGTCATGATCTCGCGGTTCGTGGGTTCGAGCCCCGCGTCGGGTTCTGAGCCTGGAGCCTGTTTCAGTCTGTGACTCCCTCTCTCTCTGACCCTCCCCTGCTCACGCTGTCTCTCTCTCTCTCTCTCCTAGAAATAAATAAAAACATTTTTAAAAATTAAAAAAAAAAGAAATTGGATGGCAGAAATCTGTCGAATCTTCTCACAGCAGCCGAAGCACACAGAGGGTTTTGACAACTTTTGTTTTTACACTTAACCTTTCCAGTTAATAAGGTAGTGGTAATTTCTGGGGTTGGCCACTAGGGGGTGCTGTCCGTTGCCCACAGCCTGCGTGCTTGATCTGGTAAAGAGGGACTTTGAGCGTCCCTGTCGCCGCGTGAGTATTACAACAAAGCAGGCCATTACCATTGTCCTTTGATCACCATGCACACAAGTGAGTGTCCGAACCGGCCATTTTTATTTGGAAAGTTAGATCCAATGTGTAAATACGGTGTAGATACTGAGAATACGGTGGCTTTCTCCTCTTTTAAAGTTTTGATTTATTTAATAAGTTATCATAATGAAATCTCATGAGCCATCATAACAAAACATGAGGGCGTCACGTGCGGAGGAGGAGAGGCGAGCCGTGTTCAGATCCGCCTGTAATCCAGACAGCACGCGGGTGGCGAGGCCGCAAACCCGAGGGCTCCCCGGAGGCGCCATCAACACGCCAGGCTCGTGCTCCGGGGTGAGCGCAGCTGGGGGTCCCTCAAGACTGAGAGATGGCCTCTGCAAGGTCAAGGCCGTGGAGCGAAGATGGGGCGCGAACGCGGGGCTGCAAATCCAGGAACCGCGCTTCCTGAGGCGCAGTCGAAAGGGGCCGGTCAGAGCTCGGGCTGGAGGCTCCTGTGCGGGGCGGGCGGGCGCGGTGAACAGGTGGCCTCTCAGCCGTGGGTCTCAGGAAACAGGAAGCTCGTGAGTGGTGCAGAGGCCAAGAGAGAAGAGGCTGTGACTTTTGTACATTTTTTAAGGAATTTATTTATTTGAGAGTGTGCATGTGTGTGTGTGTGTGTGAGTGCGTCAGGGCGTGCGTGCGTGGGTGTGTGAGTGCGTGAGTGTGTATGAGTGCGCGTGTGAGTGCATGAGAGTGCGTGTGAGTGAGCGCACACGCGTGTGTGCGTGCGTGTGAGTGCATGTGTGAGCGCAGCGCGTGAGTGCGAGTGTGTGAAAGTGTGTGCGTGTGTGTATGTGTGAGCGCACGCGCGCGTGAGTGTGTGAGTGCGTGTGTGAGCGCGAGCGTGTGTGTGAGCAGCGCGTGAGTGCGAGTGTGTGAGTGCGTGTGAGTGCGTATGTGTGAGCGCACGCGCGTGTGAGTGTGAGAGTGTGTGAGTGCGTGACTGTGTGTGTGCGCGCGTGTGTGAGCGCACGCGCGTGTGAGGGAGGAAGGAGCAGAGAGAGGAGGAGAGAGAACCCCAAGCCGACCCCGTGCTGCCAGCCCGACGCGGGGCTCGAATCCAGGTGAGAGCTTGAACTCTGCGATCATGACCTGAGCCGAAACTAGAGAGTCAGACGCTCCACCACCTGCGCCCCCAGGCGCCCCGAGTTCCGTCGGCGTGGATAAGACCGCAGTGAACCTTACCCGGTAGTGGCCCGGGTGTTACTCTGTCACTTTGCGCGGGTCTCCAGCCAGCGGGTGCGCACGCGTCTACACGTGTGAGGGAGCCTTGGAATCACGCACTGCGGGTGCTCCTGAGACGGGGGATTTGGTGGCTCAGTTCACCCGAGCCGCAGGGGGCACACGTCCTTCCCGCTGTGACCCCCGGGCCTTGGCGGCGGAGGGTGGGATGCAGGCTGACGGGGGACAGGCAAGGGGGGAGACCGGGGCCGGACGAGCTGGGCGAGGGGGCCGGTAGGGGGTCGGCCCCGGGGGCACCGGGGCCTGTCCCTGCTCCTGGTGCCGTCCGGGACCCCCGCCTCAGCGCACAGCCCAGGCCCAGGCTCTGGCTGTGCGACACCCCGGGGAGCCTCGGGCACGCGCGTCGTTCCGGGCTCGCGCCTGCTCTGGGTACCCGGTGTCCCGACCCCTAGGCTGCCCCCCGCCCTGCCGGCCTCACGACCCCCGTGTTCCCTCCGACCCCCGGAACGCCTCCTCCGGGACCCCCTCTTCTGAGGCACGTGCCGTGTGGTTACGAAACAGGCTCTGGCCTCACGGAGAACCTAGTTAGCGTCCCAGCTGAGTATGTGACCTTGACCAAACCATCCAACCTCCCCAGGCCTCGGCTTCCTTTTCCATTAAGTAAGGATGCTAAGGATAATAATATTGGGGCGATAGTTATCTTTTCACAAAGCAAACACTCCCCTGTAAGCAACACCAGATCAGGAAATAGAGCGGGCGGCCCCCCGCGGCCCCGACGTGGAGACGGTAGACCTGTCTGGCTTTGAACTTGATGCAGATGGTAACCTACAGTGCATGCACTTCCAAGTCTGGCTTTTCCCGTCCAACCTTCTTTCTATTTCTGAGATTCACCCACGTTGTCACGTTCGCAGCGACTCCGTCTCATTCTGCCACCGATGAGCAGCACTTGGGTGCTTTCCAGTTTGGGCCCTTACCAAGAAAACTGGTAGGAACGTGCCAGATGTCGCCGTGAGCAGTAGAAAATAAACATGCTAACTCTCTCTTGAAGTGGGGCAGAACAGACTCTAGTCTGAAGTATCACACAGGTGGGGCCCCCCGGGGGCTCAGTCGGTTCAGCGGCCGACTCTTGGTGAGATCAGGACATGATCTCACGGTTTGGGAGTTTGAGCCCTGAGTCGAAGGCTGCTGGGGATTCCCCTTCCCTGTCTGCCCCTCCCCTGCATTCTCTCTCTCTCTCAAAATATATAAAATAAACTTGGGGCGCCTGGGTTGCTCGGTCAGTTAAGTGTTCAACTTCAACTCGGGTCATGATCTCATGGTTCATGGGACCAAGGCCTGTGTCGGGCTCTGTGCTGACAGAGCAGAGCCTGCTTGGGATTCTCTGTCTCCCTCTCTCTCTGCCCCTGCCCTGGCTCAAGCTCTATGTCTCTCAAATAAATAAATAACATTTGGGGAAAAAAAAAAAAAGAAATATCACACATATTACAGAGTTATTTCTGACAGGTAACATGGCACAATGGGGAAAAAGTACAGGGTTTTAGATAAGATACACTCATGATTGAATTCTGGATTTTCCACTTACTAACAGGCTTGGACAGTTACTTGACCTCTTTGAGAACCACTTTCTTCATCTGAATAGTAGTAATAAAAACACCTCCCTTTGGGGCACCTTGGTGGCTCAGTCGGTTAAGCGTCCGACTTTGGCTCAGGTCATGACCTCATGGCTTGTGAGTTCAAGCCCCACATCGAGCTCTGTGCTGACAGCTCGGAGCCTGGAGCCTGCTTCTGATTCTGTATCTCTTTCTCTGTCTGCCCCTCCCCTGTCTCTCTGTCTGTCTCTCTGTCTCAAAAAATAAACATTAAAAATTTTTTTAAAATTTCTCCTTTATATGGGCACCTAGGTGACTCAGTCAGTTGAGCATCTGACTCTTGATTTCTGCCCGGTCATTGTCCCAGGGTTGTGAGATCGAGCCCTGCGTCGGGCTTTACACTGAGTGTGAAGATGATATAGATATAGATATAGATATAGATATAGATATAGATATAGATATAGATATAGATATAGATATAGATATAGATATAGATATAGATATAGATATAGATATAGATGATATAGATATAGATATATCTCCCTTGTTTGGTGTTGGGGATGGTCACCCGCCACAGCCTGCCAGGGTGCCCAGCACGATGGCCCACAGAAAGGTGTGTCTGAGCACCTGCCAGCATTCTAGGGGTGAGAGACGATCACAAGTGCAATGTCAGGGGCCCCTTCTCTCCTGGACGCACGTACTCAGAATCCTTGCTCAAGCATATCTCCTGGAAATAATTTTATCATAAATTTAACAAAGGGCAAAGACACTGAAAAATTTTCAGAATGTCTGACCAACCGAAACAAATCTAACTGCGCATCAAATTGGTGCTGTATCCAAACAGATAAAGACTAAAGCGCAGTACTGAAGGCACCCCCACTGTGGGGAACATCCTAAGGACAAAAGGCGACAGATGGAGAAATAGGTGGATGCACAAGTAGAGCAGATTGTTATGTTAACATCTCAGGAACCAAGATTTGCAGCGTAAAAGAAAAGAAGTAAGAATATAAAATCCAGAAAAGTTGAGTAAAGAATCTGTCACTGGTTAATATGTACTATTATTTAATAGACAGTAATTGTCTACTGAAGCAAAGACACCTGATGGCAACGAGAATGCCTGAAGCCCAGATTGTAAATATCCTAATTTGAACATCAGCATATAAGTTCATGACTCAATGAAATTTTTCTTTCTACCTCTGCCCACGGAAAGAGCCTGGAGGGAATGGCATCCTGGGAACAGTGAGGTCACCTAGCAACCGGGTCTTAGTTTCCAAATACTTTACCCACTTAAAAAAAAATTTTTTTTTTTAAATGAAATGGCTCTTGGGAGAAACGGCGAGTCCAGGTCCATAGCAGAAAATACACAAGAGGTTCCAAGGATAGCTTTTGTGTGAGAAAGAAAGAAAACTATTGAGGACCTCTGGGATCTTTTCAGAGATACAGGACTCCACTTGATAAGGTCAAAACTGGGACAATTTGAATGTCAGAAAGAATAATGACCGCAGTGGGTTAAAAACACCAAAGTTATAGGGGCGCCTGGGTGGTTCAGTAGGTTCTCTGACTCTTGATTTCAGCTCCGGTCATGATCTTGCTGTTTTGTAAGCTCAAGTCCCACATGGGCTCTGTGCTCACCGTGTGGAGCCTGCTTGAGAGTCTCCCTCTTTCTCTGCCCATCCCCCATTCGCATTCTCTCCTTTTCTCTCAAAATTAAAAAAAAAAAATGACAACAATCCAAACACTTGTGACACTTATCACTCCGCCCCCTGAACCACCACCACCAAAAAAAGCCTGCATTGCTTGTTTTTGGGGGTTATTAAGGTACCAACACATTTTTTCTGAAAGTTGGTAAATGAAGAGAGAGTCTAAATATTTATCCTGCCTTCCTATTCAGCTTGTATATCAAGCTAACCAAACTTTCTTTCTTTTAAAGGAAAGAAAATGGGGCGCCTGGGTGGCTTAGTCGGTTAAGCGTCTGACTTTCGCTTAGGTCATGATCTCGCGGTTCATGGGTTCGAGCCCCGCATCGGGCTCTGTGCGGACTGCCAGCTCAGAGCCTGGAGTCTGTTTCAGTCTGTGACTCCCTCTCTCTCTGACCCTCCCCTGCTCATGCTGTCTCTCTCTCTCTCTCTCTCTCTCTCCTAGAAATAAATAAAAAACATTAAAAAAAAAAAGTAAAGGAAAGAAAGTTCTTTTAGAAGAAGTCCAGTTAATAAATCCAGAAGCAATGGTAGCCACTAATGAAGTAATGTGTCTTGGCCACGGTCATCCATAGGGACCAAAACCACCAGCTGAGGGGGAATTTCAATGGAGGGATCAGGCTGACACATCAACTGCTTGACCAAAATCTTTGAACGTGAGAAATAGGGAGCACGTGGCACCACAGTCAAGTATTCTTACCTGCAGACCTGAATCTAATCAAGCCTCTGGAGCCGCCTGCCAGGTTATAGGAAATAGGAGGGCAGGAGAGCAGGCTAAATGACATGGCAGAGGGGCGCCTGGGGGCCTCAGTCGGTTGAGCGTCCAACTTGAGCTCAGGTCATGATCTGGCGATTCCTGAGTTCGAGCCCTGCATCAGGATCTCTGCTGTCGGCACAAAGCCCACTTCAGATCCTCTGTCCCTCTCTCCCGCTGCCTCTCTCCTGCTTGCTCTCTCTCTCCCTCACTCAAAAATTAATAAACATTTAAAAATAAACAAATAAATGACCCAACAGAAATCAACCAGCCAAGTCCAACATCAGGGAAATTCTACAGGCAAATGACCTTGTTTCTTCAACTAATAAATGCCATGAGAGAAAAAATGATCCGTAAGAGGGATGATGATAATAGACTTAAAAAGATAGTAACCAAAGGCAGTTTATGAACCTTGTTTGGGTCCCAATTTGAATAAAGCAACTGGAAAGAGACATTTTTTTGAGACATTCAGGGAAATGTAAATAGGGACTGTGTTCTAGTTGATGTTACTGGTGATTTTGTTAGATGTAATAATACCATTGAAATATATAAAATTGTTTCAAATGCCCTTACTGCCCACAGGTAGCTACT